>NW_027332196.1:0-250000 GCF_040802235.1 Manis javanica | reverse complement strand
GATCTACTCTGGGAGCACAAACCCACATTACGTGGTGCTCTGGAGATTAGAGAGGTTGGAAAGTAAAGACAGGCGGAATACTCAGAGAGACTGAAATTCCAGCTGCTTGTGGAGAACAGTACCCACAATCGGCGGCTCCGAGACAAAAGAAAAGCAGGAATTTTGAAAGACTTCCCAACAGCGAGATGGCTGCTAAAGGGGCAAGGATTACGCAGAGCTCACTGATGAGGAAAAAAGACAGGTAGACAAAATCGTACAGTCACACACAGCCCAGAAGGTTGGGAACTTTCAGGAGCTTCATGCACTCTATCCCACAGAATGGCAACACACCTCCAAGGCACCCCACTGTGATACACACCCTACCGCTCCTTGCTCCCAGCTGGCACCGGCTTGCAAACCTGCTACCCCCACCTTCATTGCCAGGGCAACCAGAGGGTGGCCCTGCCTATGGCAGATACAAGAATGTAGAATAGAGGCTCCTCCCTGTGCACTCGACACACTGACCATGGCAGTGGAGGCAGACACTGCAGCCAGGAAGCAGGAAAGAGCTCTTTCCTCCTGGCAGTCCACATGCCTACACTGATGCCGCACACCTACAACATATGCCATCACTCCAGAGGCCCAGCAGCTCCAGAGAGTAGAGGAGCTTCTGGGCACTGCAAACACATTATTATTCCATAGTAATCATTAAGAATATTAAACAGCAAAACAATCTGGTACAAACCTAAATCCCTCAAATAGCAGAAAGAGGGCCAAGTGAACCACCAATTTTCCAGATAAAGATTTCAAAACAAAAATCATAAACATACTAATGGAGCTACAGAAAATATTCAAGACCCAAGGGAGGACTTCAAGAGACAGAAACTTTGAAATACAGAATATCTGAAATAAAATGTAAAATGGAAGGATTTAAAAGTAGATTAGATCAGACAGAGGAGATATTAAATGAAATAGAAATTAGAGATTACGAATACAAAGATGCTGAGGCACAGAGAGGAAATAGGATCTCTAGGAATGAAAGAATATTAAGAGAACTGGGTGACCAATACAAACGGAACAATATTTGCATTATAGGAGTACCAGAAGAAGAGAGAGAAAAAGCACATGGAAAATCCTTTCAAGAAATAATTGCTGAAAACTTCCCCAGTCTGGGGAAGGAAATAGTGTCTCAGGCATGGAAGTACACAGATTTCCCAACACAAGGGACCCAAGTAAGACAATCTAATAATTAAAATGACAAAGATCACAGACAAGGACAGAGTATTAAAAGCAGCCAGAGAGAGAAATAAGATCACATACAAAGGAAAACCCATCAGGCTATCATCAGACTTCTCAGCAGAAACCTTACAGGCCAGAAGGCACTGGCATGATATTTAATGCAATAAAATGAGAAGAACCTCGAACCAGGAGCACTCTATCCAGCAAGATTATCATTTAAATTTCAAGCGGTGATTAAACAATTTCCAGATAAGCAGAAGTTGAGGGAATTTACCTCCCACAAACCATCTATACAGTGAATTTTGGAGGGACTGCTACAGATGGAAGTGCTCCTAAGGCAAAATAGCTGTTATCAGAGAAAATAAAACTCAGTAAAGGAGGTAGACCATTAGTTGCTAAGCAAATGCAAAATTAAATCAACTACCCACAAAGTCAGTCAAGGGACACAAATAGACTACAGAATATGACACATAATGTATATGGTCTCAATGCACCAATCAAAAGGCATAGAATTACTAAATGCATTAAAAAAATAAGACCCAGCTACATGCTGCCTACAAGAGACTCAATATAAACTCATAGTCACACACAGATAAAAAGTGAAGGGATGAAAAAAGATATTTCATGCAACTAACAGGGAGAAAAAAGCAGGAGTTGCAGGATGTGTTATCAGACAAAATAGACTTCCAACAAAGAAAGTAACAAGAGACAAGAAGGACATTACATAATGATAAAGGGGGCAGTCCAACAAGAGGATATAACCATTATAAATATCTATGCACCCAACACAGGAACAAATATTAACAGAATTAAAGGTAGAAATAGAATGCAATGCATTCATTTTAGGAGACTTCAACAATCCACTCACTCCAAAGGACAGATCAACCAGACAGAAAATAAGTAAGGAGACAGAGGCACTGAACAACACAATCAGATGGACCTAACAGACATCTACAGAACACTCCCCCCAAGAGCAACAGGATACACATTCTCCTCAAGCGCACACAGAACATTTTCCTGAATAGACCACATACTAGGCCACAAAAGGAGCCTCAGTAAATTCAGAAGGATTGAAACTGTACAAACCAGCTCCTCAGACCACAAAGGTATGAAACTACAAATAAATTATGCCAAGAAAGTATAAAAGCCCACAAACACATGGAGGCTTAACAGCATGCTCCTAAATAATCAATTGGTTAATGACCAAATAAAACAGAGATTAAACAATATATGGAGAAAATGAAAACAACAACTCAACACTCCAAAATCTGTGGGATACAGAGAAAGCCACGTTAAGAGGAAAGTACACTACAACACAGGATTATCTCAAGAGAGAAGCACTATCCCAAATGAACAATCTAAACTCACAATTAATGAAACTAGAAAAAGAACAAATGAGGCCCAAAGTCAGTAGAAGGAGGGAAATAATAAAGATCAGAGGAGATATAAATAAAAATGAGAAGGATAAAACAACAGTAAGAATCAATGAAACCAGGACTTGGTTATTCAAGAAAATAAACAAAATAGATAAATCCTTAACCAGACTAATCAGTAAAAAAAGAGTGTACACACATAAACAGAATCAGAAATGAGAAAGGAAAAATCATTATAGACACCACAGAAATACAAAGAATTATTAGAGTACACTATGAAAAATTATATACAAGCAAACTGGATAACCTAGAAGAAATGGACAACTTTCTAGAAAAATATAACCTTTCAAAACTGACCCAGGAAGAAACCGCAAATCTGAACAGACCAATTACCAGCAATGAAATTGAATCGGTAATCAACTACTCCTGGACTAGATGGCTTCACCATCGTATTTTATCAGACATTTAGTGAAGACCTAATACCTATCCTCCTTAAAGTTTTCCAAAAAGTAGAAGAGGAGGGAATACTTCCAAACTCACTCTATGAGGCCAGCATCACTCTACTACCAAAACCAAGCAAAGACACCACAAAAAAAGAAAATTACAGACCAATATCCCTGATGAACATACATGCAAAAATACTTAACAAAATATTAGCAAACTGAATTCAAAAAAACATCAAAAAGACCATCCATCATGATCAAAAGTGATTTATTCTAGGGATGAAAGGATGGCACATTCGAAAATCCATCAACATCATCCATTACATCAATAAAAAGAAGGACAAAAATCACATCGCCATAGATGCTGAAAAAGCATCTGACAAAATTCAACATCCATTCATGATAAAAACTCTCAATAAAAAGGGTATAGAGAGCAAGTACCTCAACAAAGTAAAGACCATATATGACAAACCCACAGCCAACATCATACTTAACAGTGAAAAGCTGCAAGCTTTTCCTCTGTGATTGGAAAGAAGACAAGGATGCCCACTCTCCCCACTTTTATTGAACATACTACTGGAGATCCTAGCCATGGCAATCAGACAACACAAAGAAATAAAAGGCATCCATATCAGGAAGGAAGAAGTTAAACTGTCACTGTTTGTAGATGACATGATATTGTACATAAAAAACCCTAAAGACTCCACTCCAAAACTACTAGAATATCTGAGTTCATCAAAGCTGCAGGATACGTAATTAATAGGCAGAAATTGGTTGCATTCTTATACATTAATGGTGAACTAACAGAAAGAAAAATCAGGAAAATAATTCAATTCACAATTGCATCAAAAAGAATAAAACACCTTAGGAATAAACCTAACCAAGGAAGTAATAGACCAATACCCTGAAAACTACAAGACACTCATGAGAGAAATTATAGAAGAAATTGAATAAGTGGAAATATATCCTATGCTCCTGGGTAGGAAGACTTAATATTGTCAAAATGGCCATCCTGCCTAAAGCAATCTACAGATTCAATGCAATCCCTATCAAAATACTGACAGCATTCTTCAATGAACTAGAGTAAATAGTTTTAAAATTCATATGGAACCACCAAAGATCCTGAATGGCCAGAGCAATCTTGAGAAGGAGGAATAAAGCTGTGGAGATTATGCTCCCCGATTTCAAGCTCTACTACAAAGCCACAGTAATCAAGACAATTTGGTACTGGCACAAGAACAGACTCATAGACCAATGGAACAGACTAGAGAGCACAGATATAAACCCAAGCATATATATGGCTAATTAAAATATGATGAAGGAGCCATGGACATACAATTGGGAAATGACAGCGTCTTCAACAAGTAGTGTTGGCAAAACTGGACGGCTACATGCAAAAGAATGAAACTGGATTATTGTATATCCTTATACACAAAAGTAAACTCAAAATGGATCAAAGACCTGAATGTAAGTCATGAAACTATAAAACTCTTAGAAGAAAACATAGGCAAAAGTCTCTTGAATATAAACATGAGCAACTTTTTCCTGAACACATCTCTGCGGGCAAGGGAAACAAAGGCAAAAATGAACAAACGGGACTACATCAAACTAAAAAGCTTCTGTACAGCAAAGGACACCGTCAGCAGAACAAAAAGGCATCCTACAGTATGGGAGAATATATTCATCAATGACATATCCAAGAAGGGGTTAACATACAAAATACATTAAGAACACACATGCCTCAACACCCAAAAAGCAAATAACCTGATTAAAAAATGGGCTGAGGATATGAACAGACACTATTCCAGAGAAGAAATTCAGATGGCCAACATGCACATGAAAAGATGCTGCACATTGCTAATTATGAGGGAAATGCAAATTAAAACCACAATGAGGTATCACCTCACACCAGTTAGGACGGCCATCCTCCAAAGGACTCGGAACAACAAATGCTGGTGAGGATGTGGAGAAAGGGGAACCCTCTTACACTGCCGGTGGGAATGTAAAATAGTTCAACTATTGTGGAAAGCAATATGGTGGTTCCTCAAAAAACTAAAAATAGAAATACCATTTGACCCAGGAATTCGACTCCTAGGAATTTACCCTAAGAATACAGCAGCGCAGATTCAAAAAGACATGTGCACCCTTATGTTTATCACAGCACTATTTACAATAGCTAAAACATGAAAGCAACCTAATTGTCCATCAGTAGATGAATGGATAAAGATATGGTACATATACACAATGGAATATTATTCAGCCATAAGAAGAAAACAAATTCTGCCATTCACAACAACATGGATGGAACTAGAGGGTATTATGCTCAGTGAAATAAGAAAGGTGGAGAAAGACAAGTATCAAAGGATTTCACTCATCTGTGGAGTATAACAACAAAGTAAAAAACTGAATGAACAAAAACAGCAGCAGATTCACAGAACCCAAGAATGGACTAGCAGTTACCACAGGGAAAGGGGTTGGGGATGGAGGATTAAGGGAATTATGGGTTATTATGCTTAGCTTATATAATATAGGGGTGGCACGGGGAAGGAAGTACAGAAAAGAGAAGATAAGTAGTAGGAAGGACTCTCTAGCATCTTACTACACTGATGGACAGTGACTGAAATGGGGGAGGTCGGGGGGACTTGATAATATGGGTGAATGTAGTAACCACAATGTTGCTCATGTGAAACCTTCATAAGATTGTGTATCAATGATACATTAATTAAAAAAATAAAGTAAAATAAATAAATGAATAAATAAATACCAATTGGTGAACATGTGGAGCCTCGCTGGTTGGCTCATCCATTCCAGAGAACTTTTGGCAGCATACACTAAAGACGAATGAACAGCTCCAGTCTTACTCCTAAGTACATATTACAGGAAACACATATACATGCCCACCAAGACATATTGTACATAACAGCAGTATTTGTAACAGGCAAAAGCTGGAAACTCAAGTATCCATCAGTAATAGGATGGATTTCAGTGATTTTCAGAAAGAATTCATAGGACTCAGAAAACTGTTATACTAAGTTATGATTTATTTTAGCAAAAGGACCCAGCTCAGAACCCAAAGTCACTGCTCTTGCCTGAAGTTCGGTAAATGTTTGAGTTTGTAGTATGCCTTTGGATAAATTCCAAAGCACTAAAATGGTTTTTTTGAATTCCAGAGCACCAACTTTATTGGAAGAGAACTAACAGATCTCCTTACAACATCATGTGAAAATTCAAAAGTCTGATAATAATTTTGGGGAAAAAAATGAACTTTGCCTCAGAAACCTGTGAGACTATCAAGTGTATGAACATTTGTAATGAAAATCCCAAAAGGGAAAGAGAGAAGGGGTAGCAAAAGTATTTGAAGAAAAAATGCCCCCAAACTCCCAAACTGGATAAAAAATATTAATCTACAGAGCTCATAAGCTAAACAAACCCCCAAATAAAAGGAACTCGAAGTGATACACACCCAAACTGCTGAAAGAGAAATATCTCTAAAAGAACAAGAAAAAAAAATATCACATACACCAGACTGACACCTTGTTCAGGAAAGGGGCACACAGTACACAGTAAATATTTTAGTGCACAACGTCTGTGTTACAACTACTCAAGGCCCCTGCTGTAGCACAAGAGCAACCACATTCTATGGGCATCACTGTGGTCCAACAAAATGCTGTGTGCGGATATTTATATTTGAATTTCATATAATTTTCATGTATCACCAAATACCCTCTTTTGATTATTTTCCCCAACCATTTAAAAATGTGAAAACCATTCTTGGTGCACAGACCATATAAAAGAAGGCAGTCGGCCAGATTAGGCCTATGGGCCAGTTTGTAGACTCATGACCTAAGCGAAACAATACAGTAACAGCTGACTTCCCATCACATACAACGGATGACAGAAGGCAATACAGTGATACATTGAAAGTGCTGAAAAATCTATCTAAAGAAATAAAAATGCACACCAAATATTTTATACACCGAATTTTAAGATAAGGAGACCTACTAATGGTTACAGTTTATTTCCACATCAACTTTTTATAACTGTATTGATTAGGAAAGTTGGAAAACCAGCATTGTCTTTTTAAGAGCATTTACAAGTTTACTGACAAAGAAGTATACAGAGACTACAATATACTACCACACACAATAGCATAGAAATAAATGACAAAGGTCATTCTATCTGCTTGGTTTACATTCATTTTGTCTTAACAGCTGTACAAGAGAAAGCAAAGACTTAACACAGTGTGACCATATATTATACTTTTTAGCAAGTGCTACTTATCTCCTCTTAATAATTTAAGGCATATAAGAGGGCATACTCTGGTACTTAAGTTAAAATACTATTAGAAAACCATCAAAAACATAAGATGAGCCTGGAACATCCTGTGATTACAGAATGCAAGGCAGTCTCCACATTGACTACAGTGGGGAGCAAATCACCAGACACAGTGCATGTGTGTGATGCCAAAACTGCCTCAACTCCCAAGAGGAAAACACTGATGAAGTGAAGGAAGCAGGGCTGCGCTGCACAGCAGGCAAGAGACTGACAAGGCACAATGTATACTTGCTGAATATACAACCACATATTTTAAGAGTAAGAAAGAAGGGGAGGAAAACCAGACATAGCAGGGAAGTGTTTAAAGAGCATTCTGTGGATTACTAGATTGCCCTCTGGAGAGGAAGACACTTGTGTGAAATACTGAGTCCTTGAATCTCTAGCAGGATTTTAAGGTCAGCTTGCAAAATAAAAACTGCAAATTGTGGATAAAATTCTTCACATGCAGGAACTAATATTAAGTATATCTTTGTTGAAATAGGTGCTCTTTTAAAATATATTAGAAGATGTTTAAATTAATTTAACCAGATGTTTACCCTAAAATGAGAGCAGGCCTTCTAAGAGGATGCATGATTTGACTAGAGGGTAGACTGTCACACAGGGATGCAAGAGAGAGAGGTCATTTTTATGTACAAACTAGTACTACTAGAAGGTGTGTGAGGCCAACTTTACAAATTTACTTCAGTGTATTAGGGGTGGAGACCTTTCTGATGGAGCTTAATTAACAAACTTGTTTCATCTAGGCATGGCTACATGAGACAGGCACAGAGAAAATGATAAAGAAGCGAACTGTTCTATACTACTTCACATGGGGTCCTAATGATGCTGAGACAGAGACTGATTGGACCAAGTATCACTATGCACACACTATTCTGTGTCTCTGAATCCTGAAAGAATACTGTTTCTCTTGTCACTCTTCCCCAGTGGCCTCTGAAATCCCTTTCTGTTCAAGTCTTGATTTGAAGGAATTCATTTCTTCAGTCAGCCCTTTAGGAAATGTGAACCCAGGGATGTCCTGCGGGATAGCGTCATAGTGCCAAATGGCATTTGGCTGATAGAAATGATTGTTATTGTCATTAAGCTCTTATCTTGCTATGGGCTGCCTGATAAATCTTTTGGACCTTCCCTGTGAAGGGAAAAAAAAGGACAGAGTGCTGTCTATTAGCTACAGCAGGGAAAAAAACACATACACCAACAACATGGATGGAGCTAGAGGGTATTAAGCTCAGTGAAATGAGCCAGGTGGAGAAAGACAAGTACCAAATGATTTCACTCTTCTGTGGAGTATAAGAACAAAGAAAAAAACTGAAGGAGCAAAACAGCAGCAGACTCACAGAACCCAAGAATGGACTAACATTTACCAAAGGGAAAGGGACTGGGGAGGATGAGTGGGAAAGGAGGGATAAGGGAGGAGGGAAGAAATGGGGCATTATGATTAGTATGTATAACGTGGGGGGGTGCATGGGGAGGACTGTATGGTGCAGAGAAGACAAGTAGTGATTCTACAGCATCTCACTACACTGATGGACAGTGACTGTAATGGGGGTATGTTGGGAGGACTTGGTGATAGGGGGAGCCTAGTAAACATAATGTTCCACATGTAATTGTAGATTAATGATACCAAAAAAAAAGAAGAAGGTAGCTACTAGGTGAGGTGATGTATATGTTCAATTCATATCCATCATTGTGATAAACATTTTACAATGTACACATATGTCAAAACATCATATTGTATACCCTAAATGCATACAATTTTTATTCGTCAATTAAACCTCAGTGAAGCTTGAAAACAAAAACAAACAAATCCTGAAATCAGTAATAGTTACACTGGTGGATGATGGATACAAGATTTCAAGAACAAGAAATCAGGCAATAGTAAGCCTCAACATAAAGGAAGAGCTATAAGAAAATAAACCCTCTGTTCCTTTCTTATCAAACAACCTAACATTATCACTCCTCTGTCCAACCAGTAAAAGTAGAAAACTTTGAAAGGGGATTTGTCAGAGAAAAAAAATGTTTTCCCCAAAAGGAGGCGTGAACCACATCAAAAAAGAAAAATTAGCAAAATGTGGTGAAAAGGCTGGGGTAGATAGACAGGAAAGTAAAGGATATTTGGCTTCATTTACCAACACCAAGAGCTCAAAGAGCTCAGCTACCACCTCAGCAACACTTCTAGGACACTACAGAGTGTCTGAGTGATGCTGGCAACTCTGCACTCTTCACACTCTTCACAAAAATGTTCATTTTTAACCAAACCTTTGCAGGCTGCAGAAACTGCAGAGAGGCACTAGAGTGGCATTTTAGCTGGCTTCTAACACTGCATGCCAGTATCTCACAGGGACACAGAAACCCTAGGAGAATTATCTGTTTTGTGTAGTGTGATACAATGACTCATAAGAAAAACATACTTATATGTACTTCCAAGGTATATCTGGTTTTCACCCACAGTTCCTGAGAATACTGCAGAAAATTAAAGGTGAAAATGGGTGTCTTGTCATGTTACTAAAAGACTTTTGGATCTCACCCAAGGGTGGGGGCTACAGGTTGAATCAGCCAATGGACAATAATTTAGTCAATCATGTCTATGCAATGAAGCCCTCAAAAACACGCCAGAGAAGAGCTTATTGCTCTCTTGGATCCTGCTTCTCTGTCAGAACTTCTGCACTTGGGGAACCAGAATGCCTCCATGTACCACTGAGCCAGGCCCCAAGCTCCACAAGGACAGAAGCTCCTTTATTTGGGACCTTGCCCTGTGTCTCTCTTCATCTGGCTGTTAACTTATATTAAACTCGTAAATGTTAAGTGTTTTCCTGAGTTCTGTGAGCTGCTCTAGAAAATCAATCAAACCTAAGGGCGAGGTCATGGCAATCTCCAATCTGTACTTGGTAGGTAACTGCCTGGGGCTTGACAGGTGTCTGGAGTTGGGAGTAGAGGGCAGTCTTGTAGGACAGAGTCCTTAACCTGGGAATTTGGTGCTGTTGTCTCTGGGCAGATCATGTCAGAACAGAGTTCTTGGACACCCTGCTGGTGTTTGAGAATTGTTTGGTGGTGTGTGTGTGTGTGGCGGGGGGAGGGGAGCACACCCACACATGCCCCCCCCCTCTCTGTGGCATCCAGGTACAGGAACCCAAAAGGAGTTATACTACTACTGCTGTGCAATACTACTGTTATGTAGGAAGAAAAGCACCAACACAGGCAGTAAGAAGGAAGATGCATCAGTCCCTGGGGCATATTAAAATTAGTTAACTAATTAAGATTAGAAGGCATCTGACAATCTAGTCTAGGGTCAAAAAGGCCCAACCAGGTTTTAGAACTTCTGACAGGGTATCAAAAATAGCAGCCCTGGGCACTAGACACTGTAATGAACATGGCAGGCAGTAAACATGGCATAGTAAAGCACTATGAAGGAAGAGACAGTACAATGGGAAAGAATGTAAAACGGAAGATTAGAAACACAGGTAATTTTATGTTGACTGTTCCATCCAAGTTGTAATTTTGATTAATCAAATGTATTTTAAATGTGCAAGAGTTACAAACTTTAAAGCAAAGTCTTGTGTAAGGCTAACAGTGTAAGTCTAACCCTCTAAAGTCCTTTATTTTCTAAATATATTTTGGGAACAAAGTTTATCTGTATCCAAAGTCTTTGGAAGGCAAAATGGTGATGGGAAGAGTTAACCATCAATGATTTTTAAAGAACAATTTAAGACAAGTGAAATTTAAGGCCAATTTTAAAACATCTTTATTAAAATTAAGTGTTATATAGTTACCAGCCACCTAAAATTGACACCCGATCTTTTCTTCCCCATCTCTATTCCCTCTAACCACAACATACATCAAAGTTTCAAGTTATTATTGCAATCTCTAAAAGAAATGGCTATATGTAAGCTATCCAAAATGGAAACTGGATTTTTACAATCATTATTTTCATTGTTACACAGTTCTTACCAGTTGCCTATTTACAGTATGCTTAAGTCAAAGACCATTATATCCATACAAAGTAAGCTGTCAACTTCAACAGGCATTGGGAAAATCTCCTCTAGGGGACCTTAACAATCTTCTTTATTATCTAGACTTCACTCACAGCACTCCCAAAGTTCTCGTTCAGTGGGAGTGCCTTAGTTCCTGGAAAATTCAATGAGCAGCCCAGATGTCTTACTGCAGACAGTTAGTTCACAGCTGAAACAACCCAATGGAATAAAGTCTTAAATCTCTGCCAAGAGCTATTCTCAAACGCATACCTTGACACCTAGCCCTGGGAACATATGCCTAAGAACTTCTGCTTGCTCCCATAAACAAGGATCTGGGTAAGCAATACTTACGGTTAACATTGGAGTGGTCAACAGGCCCCATGCAAAGAATTCAAGGAAGATGACAAGAGCAGCATGGTAGACACTGGGCCGGCCGAAGCCTTGTAGCTGCAAAAGAAAGAAAAGTCATGAAAAATAGCAAATAGACACGAGAAATCTATTGATCTAAAATGGTTATCCATTTTATCCCAAAATCTAACACAAAACTGTATAAACTCAGGACCTACCAATAGTATTTAAGATAAAAATCCATTCTGTGGTGTCCCTGATTCCTCCACCTTCCCTAACTGTAGAAAGTGCCAAGAATACAGAGACTTTCTACTTGTCCCATCAAACCACGTCATAGGCACTTTGGTGGAAAATTAACTGAGTCTTTAGTAGACCGAGGTTCTAGGCCCTTACTACTGTCTCTACTAATTATGTGTTCCTTAGCAACTTGGCATCTCTGATCCCTAAGTTTCCCCAGTTCCATAACTTGAGAGGTGGGCATTTGAAGGGACAACAGATGATTTAATGATGGGGTGTGGGAGGAAG
Source organism: Manis javanica (assembly GCF_040802235.1). Taxonomy (NCBI): domain Eukaryota; kingdom Metazoa; phylum Chordata; class Mammalia; order Pholidota; family Manidae; genus Manis; species Manis javanica. Next base: position 237,790 of record NW_027332196.1, on the reverse strand, counting down.
AGCAATAAAGATAAGGTCAAATGTGAAAAGACACTCTGTACCTACAGGCTGTCAAAATTCAGCTTTCTGTTTCAAATGCATTTTAAGGCTGTGCCAATTCTGCTAGTTTTCTGCAATCTGTGACTTCTGGAGATGAAATCTAAAACTCCCCTCAATTTAAGATCAGGTGGTTCGGTAGCACTTGGTGGTCACTGGATGTAATACTTATAAAAAAAAGACTTGTAAAAAAACCACAATAGTCCTTTGCTTATATTTGCAAATCTTAAAAAGGTAAAATAGATCTGCATGACTTAACTAGAATCTAATCATGAGGAAATGATCAGATGAATCCAGATTGTGAGACATTCTGCAAGACAACTGGTCTGTCTCTAAAAATGGTGATGTCATAAAGCTCAAGAGTAAAGGCTGGGAGACTCGTAAAGACTATGGACTCATGCAAACAGTTGGGGGATTCAACTGGATCCTGGATGAAAGGGGAAAAATGTGAATATGGGCTATATTTACAGAAATACAATCACATGGCAAAAATGTTAAATTTCTTGGATGTTCTTGATTTTGATGTCTGCAACTTAATGTGAAATGGTTTGCAAAAAAAAATTGGTACATATACTCTTTCTAAAGTAAATGTTCAAAATGTTAATTGCTGAATTTAGATGAATATGACTGTTCATTATACTTTCCATTTTTTTTGCAGTTTTGAAATTTTTCAAAAGGAATCAAGAACTGTTATTAAAAAATCCAGGGAGCCAGGATGTCGGTGTGAGTAGAGCAGTGGAAATCTCCTCCCAAAAACACATAGAGCTATGAAAATATAACAAAGAAAACTCTTCCTAAAATAGAGACCAGAGGACACAGGACAACATCCAGACTACATCCACACCTGCAAGAACCCAGCGCCTTGCGAAGGGGGTAAGATACAAGCCCGGCCAAGCGGGACCCGAGTGCCCCTCCCCCAGCTCCTGGTGGGTGGAAAGAAACCAGAGCAGTTTTTTTTTTAGCGAGTGCTTTTTGGAACCCTTAAAGGGACAGAGACCCCGGTGCTAGGGAGGCAGAGCAGCAGGACCGGTGAGCAGGTGCCTGGGACCGGCGCCAGAGGACAAAGAATATCACGTGTTTTTCCCTGCGGGACCAGTAGGCGGGTGCCTGGGATGGGCGCCTGAGGACGGAGGAAATTGCGCGTTTTTCCCCCCTTTTTTTTCTCTTTTTGGCGAGTGCTTTCTGCAAGCCTTAAAGGGACAGGGACCCCTGTGCTAGTGCGGCAGAGCAGCAGGACCGGTGAGCGGGTGCCTGGGACCGGCGCCTGAAGACAAAGAATATCGCGCATTTTTCCCTGTGGGACTGGTGGGCGGGTGCCTGAGACCAGCGCCTGAGGACGGAGGAAATTGTGCATTTTCCCCCTTTTTTTCCCTCTTTTTGGCGAGTGCTTTTTGGAAGTCTTAAAGGGACAGGGACCCTGGTGCTAGGGAACCAGGGAAGCAACACCAGTGAGCGGGTGCCTGGGACTGGCACCTGAGGACAAAAAAAACCGCGTGTTTTTTCCTTTTTATTTTATTTTATTTTGCTGTTTCCTCTCTCATTGTTGCTGTTGTTGTTTTGGATTGCAGAGTGCTTTTTGGAAGTCTTAAAGGGGCAAGACAGGACACTTAGACCAAAGGCAGGGAATCTGGGGACCTCTGGGCACTCTAACCCCCTGGGCAACAGGGAGCACAGAGGCCCCTTACGGATATAAATAGCCTCCCGGCCGCTCCCCCTCCAACCGGGCTCCACCACTTTGGAGGAGCAGCCACAGCCAGGCCACGCCCAGGGCAACAGCAGAGATAAACTCCATAGCAAACAGGCAGGTAGCAGAAGCACTGTCTGCACACAGCTGCCCACCACAAGCCACTAGAGGTCGCTATTCTCCCAGGAGAGGAAGGCCACAAACCAACAAGAAGGGAAGCTCTTCCAGCGGTCACTTGTACCAGCTCTGCACACTATCTCTATCACCATGAAAAGGCAAAACTACAGGCAGACAAAGATCACAGAGACAACACCTGAGAAGGAGACAGACCTAACCAGTCCTCCTGAAAAAGAATTCAAAATGAAAATCATGAACATGCTGACAGAGATGCAGAGAAAAATGCAAGAGCAATGGGATGAGATGCAGAGAAAAATGCAAGAGCAATGGGATGAAGTCCGGAGGGAGATCACAGATGTCAGGAAGGAGATCACAGAAGTGAAACAATCCCTAGAAGGCATTATAAGCAGAATGGATAAGATGCAAGAGGCCATTGAAGGATTAGAAACCAGAGAACAGGAACATATAGAAGCTGACATAGAGATAAAAGGATCTGCAAGAATTAAACAACACTAAGAGAACTATGTGACCAGTCCAAAAGGAATAATATTCATATTATAGGGGTACCAGAAGAAGAAAGAGCAAAAGGGATAGAAAGTCTCTTTGAAGAAATAATTGTTGAAAACTTGCCCAAACTGGGGGAGGAAATAATCAAACAGACCATGGAAGTACACAGAACCCCCAACAGAAAGGATCCAAGGAGGACAACACCAAGACACATAGTAATTAAAATGGCAAGGATCAAGGACAAGGAAAGAGTTTTAAAGGCAGCTAGAGAGAAAAAGGCCACCTATAAAGGAAAACCCATCAGGCTAACATCAGACTTCTCGACAGAAACCCTACAGGCCAGAAGAGAATGGCATGATAAACTTAATGCAATGAAACAGAAGGACCTTGAAACAAGGATACTGTATCCAGCACAACTATCATTTAAATATGATGGCGGGATTAAACAATTCCAGACAAGCAAAAGGTGAGGGAACTTGCTTCCCACAAACCACCTATACAGGGCATCCTACAGGGACTGCTCTAGATGGGAGCACCCCTAAAAAGAGCACAGAACAAAACACCCAACATATGAAGAATGGAGGTGGAGGAATAAGAAGGGAGAGAAGAAAAGAATCTCCAGACAGTGTATATAACAGCTCAATCAGCGAGCTAAGTTAGGCAGTAAGATACTAAGGAAGCTAACCTTGAACCTTTGGTAACCACGAATCTAAAGCCTGCAATGGCAATAAGTACATATCTCTCAATAGTCACCCTAAATGTAAATGGACCTAATGCACCAATCAAAAGACACAGAGTAATAGAATGGATAAAAAAGCAAGACCCATCTATATGCTGCTTACAAGAAACTCACCTTAAACCCAAAGACAAGCATAGACTAAAAGCCAAGGGATGGAAAAACATATTTCAGGCAAACAACAGTGAGAATAAAGCAGGGGTTGCAGTACTAATATCAGACAAAATAGACTTCAAAACAAAGAAAGTAACAAGAGATAAAGAAGGATACTACATAATGATAAAGGGCTCAGTCCAACAAGAGGATATAACCATTCTAAATATATATGCACCCAATACAGGAGCACCAGCATATGTGAAGCAAATACTAACAGAACTAAAGAGGGAAATAGACTGCAATGCATTCATTGTAGGAGACTTCACAAACCACTGACCCCAAAGGATAGATCCACTGGGCAGAAAATAAGTAAGGACACACAGGCACGGAACAACACACTAGAACGATGGACCTAATAGACATCTACAGAACTTTACATCCAAAAGCAACAGGATATACATTCTTCTTAAGTGCACATGGAACATTCTCCAGAATAGACCACATACTAGCTCACAAAAAGAGCCTCAGTAAATTCCACAATATTGAAATTCTACCAACCAATTTTTCAGACCACAAAGGTATGAAAGTAGAAATAAATTCTACAAAGAAAACAAAAAGGCTCAGAAACACATGGAGGCTTAACAACATGCTACTAAATAATCAATGGATCAATGAACAAATCAAAATAGAGATCAAGGAATATATAGAAACAAATGACAACAACAACACTAAGCCCCAACTTCTGTGGGATGCAGCGAAAGCAGTCTTAAGAGGAAAGTATATAGCAATCCAGGCACACTTGAAGAAGGAAGAACAATCCCAAATGAATAGTCTAACATCACAATTATCAAAACTGGAAAAAGAACAAATGAGGCCTAAAGTCAGCAGAAGGAGAGACATAATAAAGATCAGAGAAGAAATAAACAAAATTGAGAAGAATAAAACAATAGCAAAAATCAACGAAACCAAGAGCTGGTTCTTTGAGAAAATAAACAAAATAGATAAGCCTCTAGACAAACTTATTAAGAGAAAAAGAGAATCAACACAAATCAACATAATCAGAAATGAGAATGGAAAAATCACGACAGACTCCACAGAAATACAAAGATTTATTAAAGACTACTATGAAAACCTATATGCCAACAAGCTGGAAAACCTAGAAGAAATGGACAACTTCCTAGAAAAATACAACGTCCCAAGACTGACCAAGGAAGAAACACAAAAGTTAAACCAATTACGAGCAAAGAAATTGAAACGGTAATCAAAAAACTACCCAAGAACAAAACCCCGGGGCCGGACGGATTTACCTTGGACTTTTATCAGACACACAGAGAAGACATAATACCCATTCTCCTTAAAGTGCTCCAAAAAATAGAAGAAGAGGGAATACTCCCAAACTCATTCCATGAAGCCAACATCACCCTAATACGAAAACCAGGCAAAGACCCCACCAAAAAAGAAAATTACAGACCAATATCCCTGATGAATGTAGATACAAAAATACTCAATAAACTATTAGCAAACAGAATTCAACAGTATATCAAAAGGATCATACACCATGACCAAGTGGGATTCATCCCAGGGATGCAAGCATGGTACAACATTCGAAAATCCATCAACATCATCCACCACATCAACAAAAAGAAAGACAAAAACCACATGATCATCTCCATAGATGCTGAAAAAGCATTTGACAAAATTCAACATCCATTCATGATAAAAACTCTCAGCAAAATGGGAATAGAGGGCAAGTACCTCAACATAATAAAGACCATATACGATAAACCCACAGCCAGCATTATACTGAACAGCGAGAAGCTGAAAGCATTTCCTCTGAGATCGGGAACAAGACAGGGATGCCCACTCTCCCCACTGTTGTTTAACATACTACTGGAGGTCCTAGCCACGGCAATCAGAAAAAACAAAGAAATACAAGGAATCCAGATTGGTAAAGAAGAAGTTAAACTGTCACTATTTGCAGATGATATGATACTGTACATAAGAAACCCTAAAGACTCCACTCCAAAACTACTAGAACTGATATCGGAATACAGCAAAGTTGCAGGATACAAAATTAACACACAAAAATCTGTAGCTTTCCTATACACTAACAATGAATCAATAGAAAGAGAAATCAGGAAAACAATTCCATTCACCATTGCATCAAAAAGAATAAAATACCTAGGAATAAACCTTACCAAAGAAGTGAAAGACTTATACTCTGAAAACTACAAGTCACTCTTAAGAGAAATTAAAGGGAACACTAATAAATGGAAACTCATCCCATGCTCATGGCTAGGAAGAATTAATATCGTCAAAATGGCCATCCTGCCCAAAGCAATATACAGATTTGATGCAATCCCTCTCAAATTACCAGCAACATTCTTCAATGAATTGGAACAAATAATTCAAAAATTCATATGGAAACACCAAAGACCCCGAATAGCCAAAGCAATCCTGAAAAAGAAGAATAAAGTAGGGGGCATCTCACTCCCCAACTTCAAGCTCTACTATAAAGCCATAGTAATCAAAACAATTTGGTACTGGCACAAGAACAGAGCCACAGACCAGTGGAACAGATTAGAGACTCCAGAAATTAACCCAAACATATACGGTCAATTAATATTTGATAAAGGAGCCATGGACATACAATGGCAAAATGACAGTCTCTTCAACAGATGGTGCTGGCAAAACTGGACAGCTTCATGTAGGAGAATGAAACTGGACCATTGTCTAACCCCATATACAAAGGTAAACTCAAAATGGATCAAAGACCTGAATGTAAGTCATGAAACCATTAAACTCTTGGAAAAAAACATAGGCAAAAACCTCTCAGACATAAACATGAGTGACCTCTTCTTGAACATATCTCCCTGGGCAAGGAAAACAACAGCAAAAATGAGCAAGTGGGACTATATTAAGCTGAAAAGCTTCTGTACAGCGAAAGACACCATCAATAGAACAAAAAGGAACCCTACAGTATGGGAGAGTATATTTGAAAATGACAGATCTGATAAAGGCTTGACGTCCAGAATATATAAAGAGCTCACATGCCTCAACAAACAAAAAACAAATAACCCAATTAAAAAATGGGCATAGGAACTGAACAGACAGTTCTCTAAAAAAGAAATACAGATGGCCAAGAGACGCATGAAAAGATGCTCCACATCGCTAATTATCAGAGAAATGCAAATTAAAACTACAATGAGGTATCACCTCACACCAGTAAGGATAGCTGCCATCCAAAAGACAAACAACAAATGTTGGCGTGGCTGTGGAGAAAGGGGAACCCTCCCCTCCTACACTGCTGGTGGGAATATAAATTAGTTCAACCATTGTGGAAAGCAGTACAGAGGTTCATCAAAATGCTCAAAATAGAAATACCATTTGACCCAGGAATTCCACTCCTAGGAATTTACCCTAAGAACGCAGCAATCAAGTTTGAGAAAGACAGATGCACCCCTATGTTTACTGCAGCACTATTTACAGTAGCCAAGAATTGGAAGCAACCTAAATGTCCATCGGTAGATGAATGGATAAAGATGTGGTACATATACACAATGGAATACTACTCAGCCATAAGAAGTGGAAAAATCCAACCATTTGCAGCAACATGGATGGAGCTGGAGAGTATTATGCTCAGTGAAATAAGCCAAGCTGAGAAAGAGAAATACCAAATGATTTCACTCATCTGAGGAGTATAAGAAAAAAGGATAAACTGAAGGAACAAAACAGCAGTGGAATTACAGAACCCAAAAATGGACTAACAGGTACCAAAGGGAAAGGAACTGGGGAGGATGGGTGGGCAGGGAGGGATAAGGGGGGGGAAGAAGAAGGGGGGTATTAAGATTAGCATGCATGGGGGGGAGGGAGAAAGGGGAGGGTGGGCTGTACAACACAGAGAGGACAAGTAGTGATTCTACAACATTTTGCTAAGCTGATGGACAGTAACCGTAATGTGGTTGGTAGGGGGGACCTGATATAGGGGAGAGCATAGTAAACAGTATTCTTCATGTAAGTGTAGATTAAAGATTAAAAAAAAAAGAAAGAAAAGGGGGATTACTCCTTGATAGGATAAAACTATTGTAAATCAAAGATCAACGCATGCTTTAAATATCCTTAATGTTGATCACTTAAAGGGTGTCAGATGACTAGCTATGGAGGTACTCTTTTCTGATAATATTCCTTTCTCTTAATAAAAAAAAAAAGCAGTTCCTGTGTGCTGACCTCCAATGAGTTCTGCACAGTGGAATAGAGGGCATGTCAAAGTGTGGGCAAAGGGTCTGTTTGTTTCTATGCAGAAGATCAAGGTCTAGCTTGGATACCCAGAAAATGAACTAAGATACGATATGCGGAGGAGCTTCCGGCATCAGCACTCTCTGGAGGACTTGTGCCAGGGGGATGATCCTCAAAGTCTCCACAGGGATCTGGGCAATGCTGCGGTTGTGGCTGCATCCACCCCACCGTCTACTGGACTTGCCATTGGAATAAGGAGGGAGATATCTAGGCTGGCATGTGCATACAGTGAGACAACGAATTTGACCGGATCTGTACTGTTGGAACTCAACCAGGAGTTGGGAGGGGTGCAAGTTGTAGCACTCCAAAATCTTATGACTAGAGACTATCTATGGTTAAAAGAACATATGGGATGTGAACAGATCCCAGAAATGGGCTACTTTAATTTGTCTGATTTCTCTCAGACTGTTCAAGTACAGTTGGACAATATGCATCATATCATAGACAAATTTTCACAAATGCCTAGGGTGCCTAAATGGTTTTCTTGGCTTCACTGGAGATGGATGGTAATTATAGATTTGCTTTGTTTATGTCACCGTATTTCTATTATGTTAATATGTGAGCGCAAATTAGTTGGTAGTTTAAAACCTATACATGCTTACGGTACTCTACAAGAAGATATGTCAAAGAAATAATCAATCCTCCCATGTTTTCTTCCATATGCTACATCTATAGCTTTTCTTCTTCCTTCCTAATTACAACCCTTAAATAGAGTTGGTGCCTCATATCGAATTTACTGAGTATCGCAATTCCTCCAGGTGGTAAAGATACCTCGAGACAAGTGCTGGGCATAGAAGCCACAGGGCATAAATCTGCAAAGAAGTAAAAAGCTAACCTTTTCAAACAATATGGCTTCTCTCTCACTTACCAACTTTACATTTCCCTGTATGGCCCCAGAAGATGACTGGTTAGCCAGAGACGGGTAAGATTCCTCAAAGGAGGAACAACCCAAGACAGGCACATTCGCAGGGGGGCCATCAGGTGAGAAATTGGGGATCAACAGAGGTGAGGCTCAGAACCTCACCCCCTCTGCTTTGAGAGAAATCTTCTCCATCTGTGGATGTTTTGCTGCCCTTGTCTAGCTTGGATTAATAGTCCATAGGCACACACCTGATCATCTACATTTGCCCTCTTACAGCACTAAACTATGTTTTCTACCTTTATCTTGCATCTACCTACCACTTCAGCATTTTATTAAAAATAAAAATAATAATAATAATAAAGGGAGAAATGTGGGATCCACATATAAATCAAGTATAAAAATCAAACGAATATTCATATTTGACCTGATTGTTTATAGTTCATAATGCATGATCAAAACCGAAAGTTTCTGTGATGAATGCCCTTGTACTGTTTACCATATAAGAATTTATTCACTATGTAAGAATTCATCACCATGTAAGAACTTGTTCGTTATGCTTCAGAAGATTGGAGACTGACGAGAATTAGGCTTGAGATGGATGATTGTACATTGAGCATTGACCCCCCCATACTGAATTTTATTGTTGTTAACAACCATTTGATCAATAAATATGAGAGATGCCCTCTCAAAAAAAAAAAATCCAAACTTCTAAGTTAAAAAATTTTTGCAATTTCTGATAATAAGCAGTTTTAAATGCCATTAAATAAGTCATGTGGAAAACAAGTGCAAAGCATTTTACAAAGTTTAAAAGAACAAAACCATTTAAGCATCCAACTAATAAAAAAATACCCAAAGGCCTCTGATGTAACCCAACCTTAAAACACACCAGTCTTCACTACTCCTTTGCCAGCACAGTGAATGGAAATGGTGGCAACTATTCAGCCTTTGCCTGTGACTGACTAAACCTTCCGCCAAAAACTGCCATTCTGGAATCCTCTCTGCCTTACCACTCTACCCCTACTCCCAATCCTCTACCACCTCCAGCCCAGATACAGAGCTCTCCTCCATTGCTCCTTCATCTACCGCACAGCACCGAGACCCACGTAAACCTAATGTATATCCCTGCTCTGCCTTCAGTGCCTACGGCACTAAGCCACTTGTCTTTCATATCCAATAAGGCCCAACGCTCCTCATGCACTTGTTATGCTCTATTATTTTCAAGGGGATTTCTAAGAGACTTTGCAATTCATTTTTGTTTACTGTCTGCCTCCCCTGGAATGGGAATATAAACGCCATGAAGGAAAGGACTTTTGTTTGTTCAGTGACGCATCCCAAACAGCCTTCTTGCACAACCCATGCACTAAAAAAGTGTGTGTGTGATGGAAAAAGGACCTCTTGTTAGACTAAACTTCATTTCTCTGGTCTTTTAAAGAGCAAAACTCATAATGCATAAACTTTTGAAACAAATGACCGTTTCTTGGAAAAAGAAATGGGGGGCATGGGGGAGGAGAGAGAGAACTATGTCACTATAAAGATTAAAAGAAAGAAATATTAACAATAAGCAGTATGTGGACTTTGAATTTTTCTTTTTGGTACCATTAATCTACAATTACATGAGGAACATTATGTTGACTAGGCTCCCCCCTTCACCAAGACCCCCCACAACCTCCATTACATTCACTGTCAATCAGCATAGTAAGATGCTGTACAATCACTACTTGTCTTCTCTGTGTTGCACAGCCCTCCCCGTGCCACACACGCACATTATACACGCTAATAGTAATGCCTCCTTTGTCCCCCCCCCCCATTATCCCTCCCTTCCCACCCATCCTTCAGAGTCCCTTTCCCTTTGGTAACTGTTAGTCCATTCGTGGGTTTTGTGATTCTGCTGCTGTTTTGTTCCTTCAGTTTTTTCATTGTTCTTATACTTCACATAGGAGTGAAATCATTTGGTACTCACCTTTCTCCGCCTGGCTTATTTCACTGAGCATCATACCCTCTAGCTCCATCCATGTTGTTGCAAATGATAGGACTTGTTTTCTTCTTATGGATGAATAATGTTCCATTGTGTATATGTACCACATGTTCTTTATCCATTCATCTACTGATGGACACTTAGATTGCTTCCATTTCTTGGCTATTGTAAATAGTGCTGTGATAAACATAGGGGTGCATCTGTCTTTTTCAAACTGGGCTGCTGTATTCTTGGGGTAAATTCCTAGGAGCGGAATTCCTGGGACAAATGGTAGTTCTATTTGGAGCTTTTTGAGGACCTCCATACTGCTTTCCACAATGATTGAACTAATTTATATTCCCACCAGCAGTGTAGGAGAGTTCCCCTTTCTTCACAACCTCGCCAACATTTGTTGTTCTTTTTCTTTTGGATGGTGGTGATCTTTACTGGTGTGAGGTGATATCTCATTGTAGTTTTAATTTGCATTTCTCTGAAGACTAGCGATGTGGAGCATCTTTTCATGTGTCTGTTGGCCATCTGAATTTCTTCTTTGAAGAACTGTCTTTTCAGCTCCTCTGCCATTTTTAATTGGATTGTTTGCTTTTTGTTTGTTGAGCTGCGTGAGCTCTTCATATATTTTGGATGTCCATCCTTTATTGGATCTGTCATTTATGAATATATTCTCCCATACTGTAGGATGCCTTTTTGTTCTATTGATGGTGTCCTTTGCTGTACAGAAGCTTTTCAGCTTGATATACTCCTGCTTGTTCATTTTTGCTTTTGTTTCCCTTGCCCGGGGAGATACGTTCATGAAGAAGTCGCTCATGGTTATGTCCAAGAGATTTTTGCCTATGTTTTTTCTAAGGGTTTTATGGTTTCATGACTTACATTCAGGTCTTTGATCCATTTCAAATTCATGTTTGTGTATGGGGTTAGACAACGATCCAGTTTCATTCTTCTACATGAGGCTGTCCAGTTTTGCCAACACCAATTGTTGAAGAGGCTGTCATTTCCCCATTGTATGTTCATGGCTCCTTTATCATATATTAATTGACCGTGTATGCTGGGTTAATGTCTGGAGTTTCTATTCTGTTCTACTGGTCTGTACGTCTGTTTTTCTGCCAGTACCAAATTGTCTTGATTACTGTGGCTTTGTAGTAGAGCTTGAAGTTGGGGAGCGAGATCCCTTCCACTTTATTCTTCCATCTCAGAATTGCTTTGGCTATTCAGGGTCTTTGGTGGTTCTATATGAAATTATTTGTTCCAGTTCCTTGAAGAATGCTGTTGGTAATTTGACAGGGATTGCATTGAATCTGTAGACTGCTTTGGGCAGAATGGCCATTTTGATGATATTAATTCTTCCTAGCCAAGAGCAAGGGATGAGTTTCCATTTGTTAGTGTCCTCTTTAATTTCTCTCAAGAGTGTCTTGTAGTTTTCAGGGTATACGTCTTTCACTTCCTTGGTTAGGTTTATTCCTAGGTATTTTATTCTTTTTGGTGCAATTGTGAATGAAATTCTTTCCCTGGTCTCTCTATGAGTTCATTGTTAGTGTATAGGAAAGCCTCAGATTTCTGTGTATTTATTTTGTATCCTGCAACTTTGCTGTATTCCAGTATCAGTTGTAGTAGTTTGGTAGTGGAGTTTTTAGGTTTTTTAATATACAGTATCATGTCATCTGCAAATAGTGACAGTTTGACTTCTTGTTTACCGACCTGGACTCCTTGTATTTCTTTGTTTTGTCTAACTGCCATGGCTAGGACCATGTTGAATAACAGTGGGGAGAGTGGGCATCCCTGTCTTGTTTCCGATCTCACAGGAAAAGCTTTCAGCTTCTCGCTGTTCAGTATGTTGTTGGCTGTGGGTTGGTCATATATGGCCTTTATTATGTTGAGGTACTTGCCCTCTATATCCATTTTGCAGAGTTTTTATCATGAATGGATGTTGAATTTTGTCGAGTGCTTTTTCAGCATCTATGGAGATGATCATGTGATTTTTGTCCTTTTTGTTGATGTGGTGGGTGATGTTGATGGATTTTCAAATATTGTACCATCCTTGCATTCCTGTGATGAATCCCACTTGGTCATGGTGTATGATCCTTTTGCTGTATTTTTGAATTCAGTTTGCTAATATTTTGTTGAGCATTTTTGCATCTATGTTCATCAGGGATATTCTGTAATTTTCTTTTTTGGTGGGGTCTTTGCCTGGTTTTGGTATTACGGTGTTTCTGGCTTCATAGAATGGGTCTAGAAGTATTCCCTCTTATTCTATTTTTTGGAAAACTTTAAGGAGAATGGATATTATGTCTTCTCTGTATGTCTGATAATATTCCCCGGTAAATCCATCTGGCCCAGGAGTTTTTCTCTTGGGTAATTTTTTGATTACTGATTCAATTTCTTTGCTGGTAATTTTTTGATTACTGATTCAATTTTGTTGCTGGTAATTGGTCTGTTTAGATTTTCTTTTTCTTCCTTGGTCTGTCTTTGAAGTTTGTATTTTTCTAGGAAGTTGTCAATTTCTTCTAGGTTTTCCAGCTTGTTAGCATATAGTTTTTTGTAGTATTCTCAAATAACATTTTTTATTTCTGTGGGGTCTGTCATGATTTTTGCTTTCTCATTTCTGATTCTGATGATGTGTGTAGATTCTCTTTCGTTTTTTCTAAGTCTGGCTAGGGGCTTATCTATTTTGTTTATTGTCTCAAAGAACCAGCTCTTGGTTTCATAGATTTTTTTCTGTTGTTTTATTCTTCTCAACTTTATTTATTTCTTCTCTGATCTTTATTATGTTCCTCCTTCTGCTGACTTTAGGCTTCATTTGTTCTTCTTTTTCCAATTTAGATAATTGTGAAATTAGACTCTTCATTTGGGATTGTTCTTCCTTCTTGAAATATACCTGGATTGCTATATTCTTTCCTCTTAGAACTGCTTTCACTGCGTCCCACAGAAGTTAGGGCTTTGTGTTGTCATTTGTTTCCATATATTGCTTGATCTCTATTTTGAGTTGATCGTTGATCCACTGATTATTTTTTGGAGCCTGTTGTTAAGCCTCCATGTGTTTGTAAGCCTTTTTGCTTTTCTTTGTACAATTTATTTCTAAGTTTTATACCTTTGTGTTATGAGAAGTTGGTTGGTAGAATTTCAATCTTTTTGAATTTACTGAGGCTCTTTTTGTGGCCTAGTATGTCATCTATTCTGGAGAATGTTCCATGTGCACTTGAGAAGAATGTGTATCCTGATGCTTTTGTGGGTAGAATTCTGTAGATGTCTATTAGGTCCATCTGTTCTAGTGTGTTGTTCAGTGCCTCTGTGTCCTTACTTATTTTCTGCCTGGAAATTTCCTTACTTATTTCCTTTGGAGTGAGTTGTGTGTTGAAGTCTCCTAAAATAAATGCACTGCATTCTACTTCCTCCTTTAATTATGTTAGTATTTGTTTCACATTGGTTGCATATATATTTATAATGGTTATATCCTCTTATTGGATTGACACCTGTATCATTATATAATATAGTTCTTTATCTCTTGTGACTTTCTTGGTTTTGAAGTCTATTTTGTCTGATACTAGTACTACAACACCTGCTTTTTTCTCCTTGCTGTTTGCATGAAATATCTTTTTCCATCCCTTGACTTTTAGTCTGTGCATGTCTTTGGGTATGAGGTGAGTCTCTTGTAAGCAGCATATAGATGGGTCTTGCTTCTTTATCCATTCTATTACTCTGTGTCTTTTGATTGGTGCATTCAGTACATTTACATTTAAGGTGATTATTGAAAGATATGTACTTATTTACATTGCAGTCTTTAGGTTCGTGGTTACCAAAGGTTCAAGGTTAGCTTCTTTAGTATCTTACTGTCTAACCTAACTCATTTACTGTGCTATTATAAACAGTCTGATGATTATTTTCCCCCTTCCTACTCCTCCTTCTCCATTTTTTTCATGTTAGGTGTTTTTTTTGTGTGTGTATTCTTTTTTGTGTTTCCTTTGACTGCTTTTGTGGGTAGTTGATTTTATTTTTTGCCTTAAGTTAGTATTTGATTCTTCCGCTTTCTTTGCTGTGATTTTATTTTCTCTGGTGACATCTGTTTAGCCTTAGGAGTGCTTCCATCTAGAGCAGTCCCTCTAAAATACCCTGCAGAGGTGGTTTGTGGGAGGCAAATTCCCTCAACTTTTGCTTATCTGGGAATTGTTTAATCCCTCCTTCGTATTTAAATGGTAATTGTGCTGGATACAGTATCCTTGGTTCAAGGCCCTTCTGTTTCATTGCATTAAATGTATCATGCAATTCTCTTCTCCCCTGCAAGGTTTCTGTTGAGAAGTCTGAAGATAACCTGATGGGTTTTCCTTTGTAGGTGACCTTTTTTCTCTTTCTGGCTGCCTTTAATACTTTATCCTTGTCTTTGATCTTTGCCATCCTCCTTGGGTCTGTTGAGTTGAGAGTTTTGTGTGCTTCTGTGGTCTGAGAGGCTATTTCCTCACCCAGTTTGGGCAAGTTTTCAGCAATTATTTCTTCAAAGACATTTTCTGTCCCTTTTTCTCTCTCCTCTTCTGGTACCCCTATAATGCGGATACTGTTCTGTTTGGATTGGTCACACAGTTCTCTTAATATTCTTTAATTCCTGAAGATCCTTTTATTTCTCTCTGCGTCAGCTTCTCTGTGTTCCATTAACGACCTGATTTCTATTCCAATAACGACCTCTTGCATCTCGTCCATTCTCCTTTTAAGTCCTTCTAGAGATTGTTTTATTTCTGTATTCTCCCTCCTTAGCTCTTGCATTTTTCTCTGCAGCTCCATCAGCATGGTTATGACCTTTATTTTGAGTTCTTTTTCAGGAAGATTGGTTAAATCTCTCTCCCCAGGTTCCCTCTCAGGTTATGTCTGTGTGATTCTGATCTGGATCAAATTCTTCTGCCTTTTCATGGAGACAGAGGTAGTTGTGGGCAGTTGGCACCTGTGTCAGCTGGGAGAACAAAGTCCCTTCCCGCTTGCTTGTTGCCTTCCTCTCCTGTGAGAACAGCAACCCCTAGCGGTTGTGCTGGGCAGCTGCATGCCAAGAAGGGTCTCTGAGTCTGGCCCAGGCAGCTGCAGAGGACGCTCTGTGCGGCTGCTGTGGGTGTGGCCAGTCTCAGGCTGCTGCTCTGCTAAGGAGGGGCTGCACTGGAGGGGGAACGTGCGGGAGGCTGTTTATCACCGTGAGGGTCCACAGAGCTGTGCTGCCGCCCAGGGGGTTAAGGTGCTCAGAGTTCCCCGGGTTTCCCAGCTGCTGGGCTGTGTGTGCCAGGATGCTTCTGTCCAGCTGAGGCTCCTGTCCCTTTAAGACTTTCAAAAAGCATTCACTTTTATTTTCTCCCAGGGGCGCCAGCTGTGGGAACCCGCTTGCAGGTTTTACTGTTGCATTTCCCTAGTATCCAGCACACCACGCAGTGTGTGTCTGCCCTCCCGGTGTGGATGACTAGGGCTGGGAGCTGGGTAGGGGGCGCACTCAGGTACCGCTGGGCCAGGGCTTGTATCTTATCCCCTTCATGTGGTGCTGGGTTCTTGCAGATGTAGATGTAGCCTGCCTGCTGTACTGTATCTTCTGGTCTCTCTTTTAGGAAGAGTTGTATTTGTTGTATTTTCAAAAATATATATGGTTTTGGGAGGAGATTTTCATTGCCTTACTCACATCACCATCTTGGCTCCTTCCTCTGAACTTTGGATTTTGACTCAAATAGACTAACTGGAAAAACTAAACTGCTGAGTCATCACGGAAATTTGAAATGGGACTGGGTAGATGATGATACTAAAGAATTACACTCATTGTAATAATGGCACTTGATTACGTTTTTTAAAGTCTTTACTTTTAGAGAGTCATAGTAACATATTCGTTTGTGAAATGAGAGGAGGTCTGGAATCTGTTTTAGAATCTACAGCAAAGAAGAAAAAAAGAAGTAGGTGAAGTAGTGGCAAAAATAAAATTTAAAAAGTAGATAGCCTATATACATTTACTAATAATTTCCTGATCATTTGGATGAAAATTCAGATAGTCATTCACCCGCAATTGCAAAGCAATTGCTTCTGGTGGGTGCATGTCAACAAACAGCCTAACTATTACTCTTCAGTCATTATCTTATTTATCAAACATTATGCATAAAAGAATTTCAAAAAACTCTAGAAGCAGCTCACAGTAAGAAGCACACACAGGAGGGCCACCCTATTTCTCACCTGTAGTTTCTGTGGTTTGTTGCTCCCCCCAAAGCACATAGAGCAAATGAAGCTCAGTTTACAGAGATATTTGGATAGAGATCCATGTGGCTACAATGCTGATTAAACCAAAAAAAATATTAGATGCACACTTTAATCTGTGCATGTATCTTTATGCTACTATGTGATGTTTAACATTTTGCAAACATAGACAACCCAATTTTTTGCTTACACATTTTGTGTTTAGATATCTCAATTAGAAATTGTTCAAATTAACAAGTATGTTCTAAAATGCAAATGCTTTATTACTCTCACCTCTACGGGAATTACTTGATCACTCATCCCTTGCCAATGCCAATGCCATGTGAAGGGAACACAGCATGACAGGTGGGCCTTGGTCTGGTGGGAACTTTGTGTGCGTAACTGGATTTAAGGTGACAAACCTGTCCGCCTTCCAGTTCCTTCTAAGCTTTGGTCGCCAGTATGCTGGTGAAAAATGCATCACAGCTTTCTTCTTTAAATTGTAATCAATTTAATTTGATTGAGCTAATTAGAAAGGCTTTATCACAACTTAGAACTGATTATTTTCAGTTGAGTGTGATGGAGCACACCTTCTCCGGATCAGTTCAATGTCTCCCTCTCCATTTTGCCCCTTTGTAGACTGGTGTGGAGGCCCTAAGATGTTTAGAAGCAGAGGATGAGATGTGTGTGGCGATGTCCCTCTCCAAGAGACCCTTTTGCCTTGGCTCCTCTTCCCTGCCCCCTCCAATCTTTCTGGATGCTGTAACTCAGAGTGATCATTCTAAAATATACATCTCATACTGTCACTCCTGCAGAAAACTGCAAATAAAGATCTATAAAGTCTTCTCATTTGTGTACACACACTTTTGTAACATGATTGTGCTGCTGATTCCATCAAAAGGTGATGTCTTTTTCTTTACTTCCCTGGTTCTGGGCTGGCTTGATAACTTGCTCTAACCAACATATGTCAGGTGAAGTGACAACATGCACTTCTGAACCTAGGCCTCCAGAGGCCTCAAGACCATGTGAAAAATCCCTTGGCACAGGAGGATGAGCCCATGCGAGGCCTGACTTATTGAGGCCCCAGACCAATCAGTGAACAGCTGTCACCAAGTGCCTGACATAGGAGTAAGGCCACCCTAGGTCACCCGGCTCCAACTGAGTTGAGCAGATGACTGCAGAAGCACCAACAACTCCAAAAAATAATGGTGAAGAGCCCCCAGCTGAGCATGGTCCAAACTGCTAGCCCAAAGGACTGTCATAAATGGTTGTTTTAAAGCCACAAAGTTCTGGGGTAGTTTTGTTAGGCAGGAAAATAGATTATGAGCCGAGTGGAAAGAGAACAAGGTCAGTAAAGCCCTCTACAAAGGACTCAGGTTAACCAGTTAAAATCAGAAATCCAGAAAAGACTCAGAGTTAATCAGTTAATCAGTTAAAGCTCAAAAGGTCAAGAGCAACTTGGCCTTGAATGTTTGAATATTCCCCAGAAAAGGAAAAGTATCTGAACACAGCCCATGTCTTCACTGTGTCAGTTGGATCATTCTAAGATTTATTCTAGCCTGCTAAAAGGCCCACCTATAATCAGCATAATAAAGACAGGGAGATCCCACCTTAAAGCCAAAATTGCATTTTGAAAAAAAAAAAAACCCAGGAAGTTTAAGAAGAAAAATTCTTAACATACTCTTTAGCACACAAATAACTCTGCCCACCTTGGAGGAAGGGCAGTCTTGATTGATAAGCTAATTTTGCAGAATTACCTAGAAGGCTGACTGATAAGAAACTTAATGTCTAATCAAAGATGCTTGAGACCACTTAAGAAGCCCACACCCTACCCCTTAGTCACATTCCTGAAAAATCCTTAAAAGGGGAAACCCCCAACCTCTCAGGGCATTCCTCTCTCTGAGGTCGCCCGCACCTTTCCCAACCTTTCATGGCACTCCTCTCTCAGGTCACCTGCAGTTCTTTCTCTCTAAATAACTTTAAATAAAACTTCTACTCTGCTTCACTACTGTGTGTCTGCCCTTCAATTCTTTGTAGCGGCAGGGACAAGGACCAAGGAAAATACACAGTGCCTCTCCCCCAACAGTTTCGTATGCAGCAGTTAACTGATAACACCCCCTAATCTCTCATGATTATGATTAAACTCAAAAGTTTCTTGAGGTTCCTTCTGAACTCTCCAATCTCATCTCTCTCAGTCCACACACAACCGAAAACCAGTAAAGGGAAAGCACTGGAAGCTGGGAGGCCAAGAGGGGAGCTCTCATGCCCTTCCCAGTGAGACAGGGATCGTCGGTTTACACAGAGCAAGGTGAGGCCCCTCAAAAAAGGCAAGGCAGTTACAGTCAGATCAATGTAACAATATGCAAGGACCCCCACACACCAAAACTACGATTAAACATTAAGCTCTAGAGTTATTCTTAAGTGAGATCAGTTAATATTCTCCAGATAAAGGAAAGTAGCCAATGTTTTTTATTATGCTAATCATTTGTAATCATGTGTAAGGTTCTCATTTGTGTACACACACTTTTGTAACACAGCCCAGGCCTGTGTGCTGTTTTTCCTCCTTCAGACCCAATCAGGTGATTTGCAACCTGGGCAATTAATGGCAAGCAAGCCCAGCCATAAAACGACACAGTAAAAGCGAGAAAAATTCCATCTCACATTGCCTTTTAAACTCTTTAGCAAACAGACAATAACTCAGCCCGCCTTGAGGGCAGGGCAGGCAGTCTTGATTGATGATTGATATGCTCCCAGACCAAAAAGCTGCTCTTCTGTGAAAGAAATCTGCAGTAAATTTCTTATGTTAATTTTGCAGAATTATTTGGAAGACTGATGAGAAAACAGACCTAATGTCCCCTCAAGGATGAACATTCTAGGACCACTTAACACATCCACACCCTGGCCCTTTATCACATTCTAAAAACCCTAGACAGTGCAGGACAATGGACTGTCTTGTTCCCTCCTGGCGTGAACCAGGAGCTTTGTCCTCTCACTTTATTTCTAAATAAAAGTCTCTCCCTTGCTCTCCTACTTTGAGTGTCTGCAAGTTCATTTTCGACTCTGTGAACAAGAAACCCAGCATCACCAACACATCAATCATGGGAACACAACCACAGGTCCCCAAAAAAGAAGGGTGCAGTCTCCTACAAGAAACTGACCACCCCTGCAGCTCAGCCATTGAGAGACTGCTGTCATATGAATGACCTCCTGCCTTGCACCAATGGACTTTGCTTCAGAACAATCCTTCCTAACTCTCTCCACCTTCCCCATTAAGATAAGGCTACTCTCAAAGGGGTCAGTCCAACAAGAGGATATAACTATTATAAACATCTATGCTCCCAACACAAAATCATCTACATATGTGAAACAAATACTAATAGAATTAAAGGGGGAAATAGAATGGAATGCATTCATTTTAGGAGGCTTCAACACACGACTCACTCCAAAGGACATATCAATCAAACAGAAAATAAGTAAAGAGATAGAGGCACTGAACAATGTATTAGAACAGATGGACCTAATGGACATCTACAGAACACTTCATCCAAAGCAACAGGATATACATTCTTCTCAAGTGCACACAGAATGTTTTCAAGAATAGGCGATATACTAGACCACAAAAAAAACCTCAGTAAATTAAAAAAGACTGAAATTGTACCAACCAGCTTCTCAGATTACAGAGGTATCAAACTAGAAATAAATTACACAAAGAAAATGAAAAAGCTCACAAACACATTGAGGTTTAATAACATGTTCCTAAATAATCAATGGATCAATGACCAAATAAAAACAGAGATCAAGCAATATATGGAGACAAATGACAATAATTCAACACTACAAAAATCTGTGGGATGCAGTGAAGGCTGTGGCAAGAGGGCCTACCTCAGGAAAGAAGAACAATCCCATACGAACAGTCTAAACTCACAATTAATGAAACTAGAAAAGGAAGAACAAATGAGGCCCAAAGTTAGTAGAAGGAGGTACATAATAAAGATTAGAGCAGAAATAAATAAAATTGAGAAAAATAAAACAATAGAATCAATGAAAGCAGGAGCTGGTTCTTCAAGAAAATAAACAAAATAGATAAACCCCTAGCTAGACTTATCAAGAAAAAATAGAGAGTCTACACACATAAACAGAATCAGAAATGAGAAAGGAAAAATCCCTATGGACACTACAGAAATACAAAGAATTATAAGAGAATACTATGAAAAATTATATGCTAACAAACTGGATAACCTAGAACAAAGGGACAACTTTCTAGAAAACTACAACCTTCCAAAACTGACCCAGGAAGAAACAGAAAATCTGAATAGACCAATTACCAGCAAGGATTTGAACTGGTAATCAAAAAACTACCTAAGAACAAAACGCCTGAATCAGATGGTTTCACTGCTGAATTTTATCAAACATTTAGTGAAGACCTAATACCCATCCTCCTAAAAGTTTTCAAAATGTAGAAGAGGAGGGAATACTCCCAAACTCATTCTATGAGGCCAACATCACTCTACTACCAAAACCAGGCAAAGACACCACAAAAAAAGAAAATTACAGACCAACATCCCTGACGAACATAGATACAAAAATACTAAACAAAATATTAGCAAACCTAATTCAAAAATACATCAAAAGGATCATCCCTCATGATCAAGTGGGATTCATCCCCGAGATGCAAGGATGGTACAACATTCAAAAATCCATAAATATCATCCACCATATCAACAAAAAGGACAAAAACCACATGATCATCTCCATAGATGCAGAAAAGCAAATGACAAAATTCAACATCCACTCATGATAAAAATTCTCAACAAAATGGGTAGAGAGAGCAAGTACCCCAACATAATAAACGGTATATATGACAACCCCACAGCCAACATCACACTTAACAGCAAGAAGCTGAAAGCTTTTCCTTTGAGATCAGGATCAAGACAAGGATGCCCACTCTCCCCACTTTTATTCAACATAGTACTGGAGGTCCTTGCCACGGCAACCTGACAAAACAAAGAAATAAAAGGCATCCAGACTGGTAAGGAAGAAGTCAAACTGTCCCTGTTTGCAGATGACATGATATTGTACATAAAAAACCCTAAAGAATCCACTCCAAAACTACTAGATCTAACATCTAAATTCAGCAAAGTTGCGGGATACAAAACTAATACACAGAAATATGTGGCATTCCTAGACACTAACGATGAACTAGCAGAAAGAGAAATCAGGAAAACAATTCCATTCATAATTGCATCAAAAAGAATAAAATACCTAGGAATAAACCTAACCGAGGAAGTGAAAGACCTATACTCTGAAAACTACAAGACACTCTTGAGAGAAATTAAGGAAGATACCAATAAATGGAAACATATCACATGCTCATAGATAGGAAGAATTAATATTGTCAAATGGCCATCCTGACTAAAGCAATTTACAGATTCAATGCAATCCCTATCAAAATACCAACAGCATTCTTCAATGAACTAGAGCAAATAGTTCTAAAATTCGTATGGAACCACAAAAGACCCCGAATAGCCAAAGCAATCCTGAGAAGGAAGAATAAAGCGGGGGAAATTACGCTTCCTGAATTCAAGCTCTACTACAAACCACAGTAATCGAGACAATTTGGTACTAGTACAAGAACAGACCACAGACCAATGGAATAGAATAGAGAGCCCAGATATAAATCAAAGCATATATGGTGAATTATTATACAATAAAGGTGCCATGGATATACAATGGGGAAATAAAAGCCTCTTCAACAGCTGGTGTTGGCAAAACTGGACAGCTACATGTAAAAGAATGAAACTGGATCGTTGCCTACCCCATACACAAAAGTAGACTCAAAATGGATCAAAAACCTGAATGTAAGTCATTAGACCATAAAACTCTTAGGCTCACACATCTCAACAAACAAAAAGCAAATAATCCAATTAAAAAATGGGCAGAGGATCTGAACAGACACTTCTCCAAAGAAGAAATTCGGATGGCCAACAGGCATATGAATAGATGCTCCACATCCCTAATCATCAGAGAAATGCAAATTAAAACCACAATGAGATATCACTTCACACCAGTTAGGATGGCCAACATAGAAAAGACTAGGAACAACGAATGCTGGCAAGGATGCAGAGAAAGGGGAACCCTCCTACACTGCTGGTGGGAATGTACATTAGTTCAACCATTGTGGAAAGCAGTATGGAAGTTCCTCAAAAAACTCAAAATAGAAATTTTTGACCATTTGACCCAGGAATTCCACTCCTAGGAATTTACCCTAAGAACGCTGGAGCCCAGTTTGAAAGAGACAGATGCACCCCTATGTTTATTGCAGCACTATTTACAATAACCAAGAAATGTAAACAACCTAAGTGTCCATCAATAGATGAATGGATAAAGAAGATGTGGTAGATATACACAATGGAATATTATTCAGCCGTAAGAAGAAAACAGATCCTACCATTTGCAACAACATGGGTGGAGCTAAAGGGTATTATGCTCAGTGAAATAAGCCAGGCGGAGAAAGACAAGCACCAAATGATTTCTCATCTGTGGAGCATAAGAACAAAGAAAAAACTGAAGGAACAAAATAGCAATACACTCACAGAACCCAAGAATGGACTAACAGTTACCAAAGGAAAGGGACTGGGGAGGATGGGTGGGAAGGAAAGGATAAGGGGGAAAAGGGGGCATTATGATTAGCATGTATAATATGCAGGGGGCACGGGGAGGGCTGTACAACACAGAGAAGACAAGTAGTGATTCTATAGCATCTTACTGTGCTGATGGACAGTGACTGTAATGGGGTATGTGGTGGGGACTTCATAATAGGGGGAGTCTAGAAACCATAATGTTGTTCATGTAATTGTACATTAATGATAGCAAAATTAAAAATTAAAAAAAAAAAGATAAGGCTACTCTCCTTTGTTGGTCTAGGCTATGGTTTTTGCCACAATTTACTCACCCCAAATTGCAAGTCTGTCATTTCCAAACAACCCATATTTGCTGGTAAAATAACTGCTTAATTTTTAAGGTCATCATAGCTCAATAAAATATTTCTGGGATTAAAGAATATCTTCATGCAAATAATACTCTTTACTATTTTAAAGAGCAGACTGAGTAGTTATGTATTATAGACACTGGTCAGAAAAGGCACCAAGAATTGCTGAAATATCACTGTTTGAAGGCCAGACTAAAAAAAAACATACAACAGTTCACAGCAGCAGTGGTATGGAGAAGCAGTGGAGTATGGGTGTCATCGGACCTAACATATAAGCATGTAGGATATGCTACATCATGGATGAAGCTTGAGGACATTTTGCTAAGTGAATTTAGTCACACAAAGATAAATATCATACAATTCCACTTATGGAGTATCTAGAGTAGTCAAACACATGGAAACAAGAAGAATGGTGGTTGCTGCGGCTAGAGAGGGCAACAGGGAATTTTTTAACAAGTACAGAGTTTGTTTTACAAGAGGAAAAAGTTCTGGAGATTAGTTGCACAACAATGTAAATATACTTAACACTACTGAGCACTTACAAAACATTTAAGATGGTAAATTTTATGTTATGTGTATTTTTCCACAATTAAAGAAAAATGTGCATATGTGTACACACACACACTTCTGTATGTATGCATGTGGAATATCCAAAATCATGTAAAGAACCACAAAAGAGCATGCTCGTTTAGCAGCTGACACTGAAGGAAAGAAACCTGTGTGATTAAAGATGATGAAACATCCATGAGGATTAAGATCCATCTCCTTCAAACATAAACCCCAACCAGAAATAGCCAAGAGCGGCTGCAGATCCAGACCAGTCTCTGAACTCGTCTGCATGGAGGGTGCGCCAGGGCACTAACTGTAGAGGTCTGCTTCTTAACTTAGTACTGATTATCCTAGCATATTGGAAGTTAGTCTGTAGATGAATAAAAAGCATGGTCTACAGCATTTTAAGGTCACCCATATACAACCCATCACAGGAAACAGGAAACATCATAGGAAAACACCAAAAAACTTTTTTTTTCTAATTTGAGGAATTACCATTGTGTTACTTGAGAAGGAAAACAACTTCTAGACTCAGTGGTTAACTAAGCCTACTGTGATTCTCTGAGTTTAACTCTAGCTGTAGGGAAGTTTGTAACTAATCATCAAAACAGGGAGGTACAAAGCAAGTACTCCCTGGGATTTCATTCCAAGTAAATGGTTGCATTTAAGATACAGCAACCAAACGATGAATAACTGCACAAATATTCCTAAAAATTAGCTGATGAGCTTAAATACAAAGAGCCAAAATATCAAAATATAAAGGCAAGATTAAGGGAACTACATACTTGTTAGCATTTCTTTTCCATCTGTTTTATAAAACAGTAGAGAAAATGAGTATGTCTTTTGTGTTCTTTTTCATGGACTATACATACTTTAAAAAAATTACAACTGTTACACTAACATATGAAAGTTGTAAAACCTTGAAGTAAAGGAATATATGTTCTGTCCCCCTAGTAAATTACTTTAGAAATGTCATATATTTTTATGCATGTACATTCAGATAAAAACATACTTTGACCTAAATGGTAACAGAATATACACATTCCCTTTTTTACCTTAATCTCTCAACATGTGAATCCTCATTCTTTTTAACAGCTACACAGTATTCCACTGTATGAATGTACAATTTTAACCATTACATTACTGATGGACATCGATGGTGTTAACCACTTTTTAAATGTTGTTGCAATTAATTATTTTTAAGCATTTTATTTTGAAATAATTTGAAACCTACAGAAAAACTGCAAAACCAAGACAGTCCCTGTGTGCCCTTCACCCAGCTTCCCCAAATGTTCTAACATAACTGTGGTATAAAGCTGGAGTTAATACTGCTATACTCTTTAGCTAATCTATGTATCTTATTTGAATTTCACCATTTTTCCCCATGAACTTTTTCTTTTTCTTGGTTCAGGATCTAATCCAGGATTTCACACTGCATTTAGTTCTCATGTTTTCTTGGGCTCTTCCAATCTGAGACAGTTCCCTGGATTTTTACTTTTACTTTCATGATCTCGACACTTTTGAGGAGTAGTGGCCTCAAGGAGGTGGAACATAACTTCCAATCCCCTAAGTGTGGGCTACACTCAGTGACTCCCTTCCAAAGAGGATAGTAAAGAAAGAAGGGAAAAAAGAGTAATGTCACAGTGGAGAAACTTGACAAATGTTATCTCTGACAGAAGCTTAACATCAACAGTGATTTGTATCCTTGATGTAATGAAAATGGCACCTCACTTCTGTGGCTTCCTCTTCAAATTGCATAATCCCACTCTAATTATGAGGAAAATATCAGATGAATCCCAACTGAGGGACATTCTACAAAATACCTAACTCACTATTCATCAAAACTGTGAAGGTTATCAAAAACAAGGAAAGTCTGAGAGACTATCACAGCCCAGAGGATCTTAAGGAGATATGACAACTATACGTAATTAGATATTACAACTAAAAAGGGGCATTCAGTAAAAACTAAGAAAATTTGAATAAAGATGGGCTTTAGTTGATAATACTGTATGGAGATTGGTTCATTAATTTTGACAAACATATACTAATGGAAGATGTCAGTAGTAGGAGAAAATGGATAACAGGTTTATGAAAATGCTCTATCCTACCTGATTTTATCTTCTGTAAATCACACTATTCTAAAATAAAACTTATCTTAAAAATAAATGGACAAGAATATAAAAACACCCTGAAGGAAGAGGAAAGAATAGGGGAAAAGCTAACACTATTAAATATTAGCAAGGGCTAGTAAATTAGAGCCCACAGCCCAAATCGATTGCCAGTTTTTCCAAGTTGTTTTACTGAAGCTCAGCAATGCTCATTCATTTATGTATGTCTGTGCCTGCTTTTGTGCTACACTGGCAGAGTGGAGTAGTTACAACAGGCTATAGGCTGCAAAGCCTAAAATAATTTACTTTCAGGTTCTTCATAGAAAAGAGAATGCTGACCCCAATATGAGTAAGTGTAACACAAAGGGATGTTCATAAATGTCAATGACCTAATATGACAACACCTAAGGAGCTGCTGACGTTCCCTGACTTCCCCAAGCAGAGGCAGGTGTGTGTCCCTACCAAACCCCTGTAGCTCTTTTCCATTCAACACAAGCCTTCCTCCTGCTCTAAGCTCAAAGGCAGGATTTCTATAGTGTTTCTTTACATGCGCCCAGAATTTAGCAGGTAACAGGCATTCATGGCAGAAAAGGGTAACTTCTTATACTCTCCAGGAGATGTTTACTAACAAATCCCCAATTGTGTTAATGTAGAAACACAACTGTCTCTACACAAGAGAAATGCAGCTGTGCGCCTCAAAGGACCGCAGTCACCTCCCTGAGCATCAGTGCAGGCTGGTGGGCTCTTCAGGCCCAGGAGCTGAGCCGTGACTAGCCGACCTGACCAGGATGACTGGCTGGTTCACAATAGGAATGAGCCACAAGACCCAATTATGGACAACGGGGCAAGGGGAAATATGTGGGAAGGTTTATGGACCTTTCTTCCCTCTTCTGGGGACAGGCAACAAAACGTTTCTAGTTTTGAGGGCACGACTGTGTAAAGATGTGACACTTAGCATTGTAAGCCTTCTTAGACACCACAGGGGGCAATCCTAAAAACAATGCCAGCAGAGCACATGAATGCAATGTGCCTAACCAGGCCCTTGGTGATATTAAACAGCACACTATTCCTGGGCTTCCTAGTATGTGCAATAATAAATCTCTCCTTATCAATACATTATGCACAATGTTAACCTATTAAAAACAAAATACTTGAGTTTGATTATTATGGATAAGCTAAGGAGAAACCAGACTGTAACTGTAGTAATCAGTTGGCTGTATTATATTTCTAAGTAGAAAAATAAATTACTTTAAAATATATTCTAATTGAAAAATGGTACTCCATAATTGGCATGTACTGCCACAAGATTCATAACCAGTCATCTCTGCATTACTACTGAAGGCACTTAAGAAGACTATGTTTCATTAGGAGCTTTCAATATTTTAATAATGCACTTACTTTTCTTTGTCTATACCATTTGTTATCTCTCTGGTTAGTAAACGCTCCATCAAAAATAAATTCTTTGTCAGAAAGCTTTTTTAAATATAAACACAAGGATAAAGAATAAAAACAGTTTAAAAAACCAAATAAATGACTACACCTGAAGGCTATGCTTTTCTTCCTCCTGCCTAATAATGCTGGGTGCAAACAGGAAAAACAATTTTACTGCTTCTTTCTCCAAATGGAATACCTTTTCCAAAAATAATAAACATTTTCTCAGACTACATTTAATGACAAGGCTATTGTGTTGGATAGACTAAGCATTCATTAAACATTTGTAATATAACTGCTTTTTACTCAGCTTTTCAACTCTTACTTTGAATCATCAGTTTGAAAAACTACCACCCAACTTAAGGCACACCAAGATGCCAAGAACTGTTATTTGTAAATATTCCAATCTCTATTAACATTCTTGAAGAAACTTCACCTGCTCTCATTTCATGGAGTATGGAATTTAAAAATTAAAATCAACACTCTGAAGGACAAGGACACAGGTCAGTAACAGACTATAACAAAAGATCCTGAGCTATAACTGAGCAAAAATCACCTGTAACATCAGCAGCAACAGGAACCATGCCAAGCCCTGACTGACTAAAGCACATCACAGATACAGTTGGCACTTGAACAACATGGGTTTGAACTGTGCAGGTCCATTTATATGTGGATTTTTTCAATAAGTATATTGGAAATTTTCTTGCAGATTTGTGACAATTCGAAAAAACCTGCAGACAAACCATGCAGCCTAGAAATATTGAAAATATTAAGAAAAAGTTATGTCATGAATGCATTCAATATATGTAGATACTGGTCTGTTTTATCATTTACTACCAAAAAATCAACAGGCTATGAACAGCAGTTAAGTTTTTGGGGAGTTGAAAAGTTATACATGGATTTTCAACTGCACAGGTCAGTGTCCTTTATCCACCCCATACACTGTTCAAGGTCAACTGTACTATCATTTTATCCTATAATCTCAGATAGGAACTATTATTATTCCCATTTTATAGATGACAAAACTCAGATGCTGAGATTTAAGTAACTTGCCCAACTCACTAAGTGCCTGAGCTGATTACATACCTCCAGAGCATACGCCACTAACCACTGTATACGCTGCTTACTCACTTTGAGAGCCCAAATCTCTCCCCAATATAATTAGCACATACATATTGCTGGTAGCCTGGACTGCAGCAACCTGAGTAAAGAGGTAACAGGAGGCAAATATAGTTTCTTAGGCAAAACAAGTGCAGACCTATACTTATCAACCCACTCCTTTCCGCACACTAAGGAGCCTAGCCTAGCTAGGGTGTACCTTAGCTGGCAAAAGGTAAATCTCTACCAACTCCCTTACCGCTTTCTCAACGTGACCTGAAAGGTAGAGCTGAACTAGGGCATCTGGTTTTTGTCAATGAGGTTATCTGCTGTCTACTGGAAAAAGGCTGAAAGCTGCTCCCATTTGTCCCACACATGATCCCCAACTCAACAATACCCAGTGACTTACCAACATGGAAATAGAGAGGCTGTCACATACACCAAATGAACAGAATTGTGTGTTCACAAATAAAACCATATGTCTATGTCCAAATGATTTTGGCAACAGTGCCAAATCCATTCAGTGGGGAAAGAACAGTCTTTCCCACAAACGGTGCTGGACAACTGAAGTACCACCTAAAAAAGAATAAAGTTGGAATCCCACTTCATACCATATACACAAATTAACTCAAAACAGATGAATGACCTAAGCTCAATCTTTAAAAAACCAGAAGAAGCATAGAAGTAAATTTTGGATTTAGTAATGGATTCTTAGACATGACTCCAAAACTAAAAGCAACAAAAGAAAAACAGACATTGGGCTTCATCAAAGTCACAAATGTTAAAAAAATGAACCAAAAACCTAAAACTACAAAACTCTTAGAAGACAACATAAGGGAAAAGCTTCATGACACTGGATTTAACAATGATTTTTGGGATATGACACACACACACACACACACACACACTGACACAAAGGCCAAAAAAGTAAGAATGGATAAACTGGGCTTTATCAAAATTTAAAACTTATGTGCATCGAAGGACACAATCAACAGAATTAAAAGGAAACCTATGGAAAAATACTTGCAAAGCATGTATCTAATAAGGAGCTAATATCCAGAATATGTATAGAACTTATACAACTCAACAACGACAATTTTAAAATGGGCAAAAGACTTGAACAGACATTTCTTCAAAAACACAAATGGCCGACTAGCACATGAAAAGATGCTCAACGTGGATAATCACTAGGGAAAGACAAAATCAAAACAAAATTATCACCTCACGCTCATCAGGATGGTTCTGTGCAAACAAAAACAAAAAAAACCCCAAAACCATAACAAGACAGAAACAAAAAATATCAAGTGTTGGTGAGGATGAGAAGAAATTGGAACCCTTGTGTACTGTAGATAGGAATGTAAAATGGTCAGCCGCTATGAGGAACAGTATAGTTGTTCCTCAAAAAATTAACAATAAAATTACCCAATGATCCAGCAATTCCATTTCTGGGTAGCTCTTCTCAAGAATTGAAAGCAGGGTGTCAAAGAAATATGTGTACACTCATGTTCACAGCAGCATTATTCACAACAGCCAAAAGACAGAAGCAACCCAAATGTTCATAAACAGGTAAGTGGAGAAACAAAATGTGGCATATACCTAAAACAGAGTATTAGTCTTGAAGGAGATTCTGACACATGCTTTGAACAACCCTGAAGACTACATGTGCCAACAGGTGTCATAATAACCTTGAGGACACTATGCTAAGCGAAATAAACCGGTCACAAAAAGACAAATAGTGCATGATTCCACTTACACGAGGTATCTAGGGTAGTCAAACTCACAGAAACTGAGAGCAGAATGGTGATTTACTAGAGGCTGAGGTAAATAGGGAGTTGCTGTTAAACAGAACAGTTCCTATGTACAAGATGAAAAAGTTCTGGAGATTGGTTGCACAATAATGTATCTAACACTACTGAACTGTACACATAAATATGGTCAATTTAATGTTACATGCAATTTTATATTGCAATTAAAAAATTCCTTACACAAAATACAAAAAATCAATTGTATTTCTATATATTGGCACAGTTTGTGAATTTAAGTTGAACATTTTATTACATATACAAAAAAAATGAAATAGGGAATGATCTGACCTATTACACTGAAACTACAAAACAAAGCTGAGAGAAATTAAAATCTCAACTAAATGGAGAGATACCTTGTTTAGATCAGAAAACTTAATACTGGTTTCAATTCTTCCTAAAATGATCTTTGAGGCAAACACAATCCCAATGAAAATATTGACATAATTTTTTGTAGAAAGTGACTAGTTGATTCTAGAACTCTAAAATGCAAAGGACCCAGAATAACCAAAACAATTTTAAGAGAGAAGAACAAGACTGGAAGATTAGCTCTATTTTTATCAAGTGTTATGAACCTCAAGTAATACAGACTGAGTGGTACTGATGTAAAGATGAAAAGATAATGAAACAGGAAAATCTGGACTAGAATGACACATACGTGGGTAACTAAATTTTGACAAAGGAGCAAAGGCAATTCAGCAAATAAAAGTCTTTTCAACAAATGAAGCAATAATAGACTTTCATATGCCAAAAAACCCTTTCATCCATACTTTAGACCATTTAAAAAATTAATTCACAACAGATCACAAAGCTAGTTGTAGAATCTAAAGATCTCAAAAAGTAGGAGATCCTTGTGATAACTGAATTAGGCAAGGATGCAAAAATACAATCCATAAAAGAATAAATTTCATCAAAATTAAATATTTCTGCTCTTCAAAATGCGCTACTTGGAAACCATATATCTGATAAAGGACTTGCAATGCCAAATATCTCAAAATTTCTCTCAAAAAGAGAGTCTCAAGGACTCTCAAAAATCAATTACAGGGTAACAAAGAAGCCACCAACAGCGATACTTCACCAGCAGGATACAGGACGGCAAAAATCCCATGGAAATAATGTTGAACATCATTAGCCATAAGGAGGTGCAAACTAGAAAGCAGTAAGACACCACTACAGAGCTATTAGAACAGGTAAAACTGAACAGCAGGCGTGATAGTGTGTGGACGAGCTGGAACTTTCCCGGGAACAGTGGAATGCGGAAGACAATTATTCTAGATAATAGTCTGGCTGTGTCTTAAGAAGTTAAATACACCTACCATATGATCCAGCCACTCTACTCCAAAGCATTTACTTAAAAGAAAGTACATTCCATACAAAGATCAGTACATGAATGCTCACTGCAACTATATTTGTAATAGCCAAAAACTGGTGATAAGCCAAATGTTCATAGGTGAATGTATAAACAAATTGTGGCACAACCATACAATCAAATACTATTCAGCAATGAGAAGAAATTTATACAATATTTTTTATACAATAACAAATTTGATTTATACAATAACAAGGACAAATCTCACAATAATTAATGCTGAGTTGAAAAAAAGCTGAAAAAAGGGGTGTATGCTGTAAGATTACATTTATATTAAACTTTAGAAAATTAAAATGAATACAGAGTAACAGAAAATAGATAAATGCTTGCAGGGTGGGGGTGGGGTGGTGGATGGAAAAAGTACAAAGGGGCACAAGGAAACTTTTGGGGATGATGAGTATGTTCACTATTTTGACTGTAGTTAATTATTTCACAAGTGTATACACATGTCAAAACACAAACTTGTACACTAAGCGTATCTAGTTTTTATTATGTCAATTATATTTCAACAAAGCTGTGTAGAAAAAGATGAGCAAACACAAACTACCTATAAAAAAAAGCAGCTAAAAAGGAAGCTGACCCAACTTCACACATACTGTTTTTTTTTCTCAGGGTTAAAAAGTATTATAGCTCATTACAGGTATTGCAGACATATTTCTCTCCAATTCTCACAGAGAAAGAGCCTTGCTGTGTTACCACCTCCTTCTCCAGGGCATATCTCAGATTTAATAACCCACTGTGACGGTTCTGAGACACTCAACTAGAAGGGAGGAGGGAGGGAATAGGGAAGAAGATAGAAAGAAGGGCCAAGGAGAGGGAGAGAGAACACATGCATGGAAAGAAAATGAGAAATAAAAAGATGCTTCCATAGTATAATAAAGCATATTTATCTCATACATATAGGTAACAAAATCATTAACACTGAAAAAAAAATAAAGGCATTCCTGTTAGACAGGGTCGTATACTTTATCATTACTACTGGACATTTCCTACATATTCTAGTTCAGGTGATACAGAAATACAGAAGACAGATATGGAATTATAACCACTTGCAAAATTTGTGAATATTTATTTAACCAG
This sequence comes from Manis javanica, assembly GCF_040802235.1. Classification (NCBI taxonomy): domain Eukaryota; kingdom Metazoa; phylum Chordata; class Mammalia; order Pholidota; family Manidae; genus Manis; species Manis javanica. The sequence continues at coordinate 204,882 of NW_027332196.1, read as the reverse complement.
AATACCTTGGAGAATTTTTTTTTTTAAAGATAAGTTACAAATTACAATGTCAGCAGCAAAAAAAAATAAAGATCCTACAGTATTTAAAAAGAGCCTAAGAGCTTATTAGGAACACCTTCATGACAATTTAAATGTTAGATAAAAGATAAATTCCTAGCAAAATAGAACTTACTAAAATTGACAATACAAAATCCAAATTGTTCTGGAACTTCATTAACCCAAAAAGCCAAGAACTATAAAATTCTAGAATTGTATTACCAATCTTAAACTTTTCAGAGAAGAAACCAGAACTCTCCAATTTATTTCATAAGGTCAACCAAAGCACATCATATAAAAGTAGGCAACAAGTACATCTCATTGATAAGCATAAATTACTGGTTTAAAGGTAGACTGAATAATTTACCTCTTTATTAACACACATTTATTGACCATCTCCTCAAGGACTATTTCACGTTAAAATACACACAGCTATACCCCCTGTCTTCAAAGATTTTTAACCTAGTAAGAAAAACAGTGGGAAAGGATGCTCAAATATCCTGAGCAAAAGTCTACAAAATCCTGCCTATACCAGGCCTAAGAACAACACAACTGTGACACCAACAAAATTAATCTGTGTTTATGATAAACGCTTAGCTTTATGATAGTGAGTTGAGAGATTTGCACAATTCTAAACAGGAAATATAAATGTTTCTGCTATGAAAGTATGACATATTGGCTTTTACAAATGGCAACACATCAACTGCTCACAAATGCTTTAGGCTTTTCCCCTCATGCTATAATTTACTTAGCAGAGTTTGGTTGCGCCAATGTCCCAGGTACTATTTTATTATGGAAATGATTACACTGGTCCTAACAGTGTGAAGAAAGAGCTGAGCTAATTATAACCCTTTTTCCCCTAACAGGTCCCTAGGTTCTCTTTTACCTTTTTACAGACAAAACATCCCTAGTTATTTTAGCCTTTAAAAAAAAAACAGAAGCTGCTCTTCAGTATTATTCTAATTTTGCTATATAATATATAAGATCTATTGTTCTCTTTACAGGGACCCCTCTGAAAACAATCCAAGGAAAATCAATCTAAGAGACATCAAATGTCATCAGAACGACATTGATCCCGAGAGGCTCTACCTCAGGGCTCTTAATTGGCATCCAAGGATTAGCTTCTTGGAATCCAAGGACATCCTGAAATACTATGCTAATCTTAGTTGTGTTTTCTGTGCAGCAAATCCTTAATTCTCATCAGATGCTCAAGGGTAAATGACTCCAAAACGACTTTTCCTTTACCTGGCTATGAAGGCTAAGTATAATAGAAAATATACACTCAATGATAATGCAAGTAATTTGATAAAATGTCTCAAGGTGTGTGTACACACACAATTAGGGAGGGACAACACAAAAAGGGGACAATAAAAGAACTTCTTTGCTACAGAGACTTCCCTTTTCTGGAAGACAATGATCTTTTGGAGTAAACACTTGATTCCCATCTATTAGTCAGGGCAATGCATCGTTTTGCCTAGGCAGTCTTCCCTGTAATTATTAGCATCTAAGAACATGACACTATGAGTATCACTGGAATCAAACTACAAAGAAATTTCTACACACTGAAATGAAATCAAGTCATGGAGGATGTAGAACATAGCATCTGGAAGTGTTACTAGACAGAAACTGCAAGCAGGAAAAAGGCATAATTTGGGGGTACCAGCATACAACATGAACATACATGATTAAAAGCGGTCACTGCTTTCCTAACCACTCACATTCCAAAAAGCACCACTGCCTGAAGTCTGCCACTTGCCCATGCTAGTCATCTCACTAAGTACTGCAAGCACCAAGAAAACTCACTGCCAGTGTTCACTGCAGTTTAACAATAGCCATTCCATGCACCCTCACAGACAAAGGGTCGACTGGGCAGTAATCTACTCGTGCCCAAATTAGCAGACCGGCATCACGATCCACAGCAAAAGGAATCTAGGAATAAACTGTCTAGGTTTCTTTGGTAAACATTCCTCAGAAGTTCCTTCTCTAAGCACATGAGTAAAGTTAGACCCCTTTAGGTTTGGGTCTAGTTCCTGTAAATGGGAGAAAACTGAATCTTTTATCAGTCAGGGATCACCTATACATTCTGACCAATTATTCCTGCCAAGTATATTAAGAAATAACAGAAACAGCTAGTATTTATTGAGAATTTACTAGGTGCCAGGTTGCAATAACCCACACAATCCTCTGAGATAAATACTATCAGTAATTTGGTAAAGCTTATGTAACTTGCCCAAAGATCTACAGATAAGAATAGGTGGGGAACTGGGATTCCAAGCATGTTCACCTAATCACTACTATGTTACAAACTGCCAGGTTATTTTCCATCCTATGAAGCAATGAAAAAAATTAAGGAAAGCAGTAATGATCATATTTACTTGTTAGACCATGCTAATAAACATTGTGGAGAACAGACTGATGGTGAGGTAAGCAAGGGCTCAAGAGACAGTCAAAATCTGAGTCAAGTATGTTGACAAACTGAACCAGAGAGGATAAAGACCTAAATCCTTACCTGGTAAACTTAGCTAGACCTAGTAATGTACTGGATGTTGCAACTATGGGAAGGCATGAAGGCTACCTCTCAGGTTACTAGCGTGGCCACTCGGCAGTAATTACTGTCTGTCAATTCAAAGACACGAAGAGGAACCGGCAGTTTGGTTTTTTTTTGGAGGGCAGTAAGATGGTAAGTCAATTTTTTACCTAATCAGAAATCAAATGAGGAAAACAAATTCTACAGAATTTCCCTCCCCCTGCCAAGATAAACTTACTACTTTCTAGGAATCTTATCTTAAAAATGAGTCCCTAGTGAGTGCTTTTTCAAAATTAAGAAAGTTTAAAGAAAGCCCTCTTTAGGGATTAGCACTGGGCGGTGAGGCTGGGTCAGCACGCTGCCAGTCGGCATCGGTGATGTAGAACCAGGGCTAGAACCTGCAGGCTCCATGGCACTTACTGCTCCACTTCACCCATCCTCCCCATTCCACCGATGAGGACACACTTCGCCAATACAAGCATCTAGCAGTCTTTAAAAAACAAATTTAGGCACGTAAGCTAAGACTCTGAAGCCCAGCTCACATATTCGAATTTCCTAAAATTCCTACTTTTCCTTGGAATATAGTGTCCTTGGTGTTAGAGCTTCTACTCATTGTAACATTTCTACATTTGTCCTAAAATAGACTAAAAAAAAAAATTCAAGAAATGACATTCTATGCTTAGTGTTCCACCATTAAAACGAAAGCGCCAACGACAAAGCTCGTTCGGCCGAATCCGGGCCAATTAAACTGGGTTTGCAAACCAACCGAACCTCCCACAAGACTTTAAAAATGTCGGGCCGGAACAGAATCTCTCGTTGGCGCCGCCCGCGCGGAGGGCAGCCGGCATTGGGCCAATTTCCCGGCGGGTCCGCGGCGCTCGCATCTTCCGGGAGACTCGGCCAGACCCGCACACGGAAGCGGCGTCCGCCGCCACACTTCAGGGATCCGGAAATACCTGCCGCCATTTCCCCGGCCCGCGTCCAGCGCCTTCCCAAGCACCAAATCCCTAAGCTGTACCTCGCGAGGAGCGGCATTCCGGCGCCTAGTGGTCCGACCGGGCCGGTAGACCCAGAACGGACCGGCTCGCCCCGGCCACCGCCCGCCGGCCACGCCCAGCCTCGGACCGAGCGCCGCGCCCGACACCACGCCCGCTCACCCAGCCGCCCGCGCGCTTCTCCGGCATGACTCCCGCCTCAGGCTCCGGCGCCTTCCTCCCCTCGGGCCTCGGCGGCGGCTCCGCGCTCATTCCGCGGCCATGCCCGCGCCGGCTAGGGGCGCTCCGGGACGACTGCGACGCCGCGTAGGCGGCGGCGGGGCCCGCATCATCATGGGCTCCGCGGCCTGCGGCGGCCTGTGGGTCGGGCGGAGGCGCCAGGAGCTACGCCGAGGGCCGAGGTTAGCGGAGGCTGCAGCCACGGGGCAGGCGAAAAAGGAGTGGAGAAGCAGGGCAGCTCCACCAGCTCGACTCCGGCACTCGCAGGCTGCGTGAGAGACAGCCCGCGGCTGCGAGCAGGTCCTGCCCCGCGCCCCCAGCCCCGCCTCACGATCGGCCCCGCCCCATACCCTAGGCCCGTCTCTGCGTCCCGTCAGCTGCCCGGCGTTCACGCCCCGCTGTGCGCCGGAAGTGCGTCATCTCCCGCCTCGGCCCTATTTTTCTTTTCCTGATCCTCACTGATTCCTGTTAGCTGGCGGTATCAACGGCGGCAGGTGTTTGCGGTGCCGGCTCTCTGGTCTCAGTGTGGCGCAACTGCTTTCCGGATGACTCCTGATGCAGATGTACAGACGGGCAACGTTCTGACATGAAAGGAGCCTCCCAGGAACCCTGAAATATGGAAGTGCCACACGCACTCTACGATATTCTGTTCCTCCACAATGCAAAGAGAAGCTGACTAGGTGCTTAGTGGCCTGCGGGATGCGTGGGAAGGGCGGTCTTAGGAAACACTGAGCTATTTGCTGGCACCATCACGGTGACTATGACCTGATCGTCACTGACTCTCACCTGTAAAATGGGAACAGCCTATCTTGGGTAAGGGGATAATCCTCAGAAATCAGCTGACACTAATCCTGGCTCCGTGAGTGCTACTGTTCTGATTACTGGCCTGACAGGTCCTTGTGAGATACTACATCCTATTTGCAGCTGTCAAACCAAGTCTCAAAAGGAAGTGACGCAGCTAGTTGCAAAGCTAAACTAACCAGGCAGCTAAGCTAACCAGGATGTGCTCCACAAATTTGTAATACAAATATAGTCAATGTTTTATTTCCTGCTAGATGTTTTAGCACTCAGTGCCTCTTTGAAAGAATGTGAATACCTTGGAACCCTGATGACCTGGTGTCTTTCTCCTTATTAGAGACCCAGGTGGGTTTAAAAGTAAATATATATTGCGTGTGTGCTGTAGTGTAGCCACTGTCATATGCCTTTTGTAGGCCTTGGGCTTGTATAACCTTGTTGTCCTTGCTCAGACTGCTATAACAAAATACCATAGACTGGATACCATAAACAAATTTATTTCTTGTAGTTCTGGACACTGAAAGCTGGAGCTCAGGGTGCCAGCAGGTTGGGTTCTGATGAGCACTTACTATTTGGTTTGCAGATGGTCACCTCACTATGTCATGGGAGAGGAAGAGAGCAAGCTTTCTGGTGTCTCTTCTTATAAGGGCGCTAATCCCTTCATGAGGATCCCTGACCTCAACTAAACCTAATTACTTCCACGAATCTCTAAATTCCATAACACTGGGGGTTAGGGCCTCATGTTAGAAATTTGGGGAGAACACAATTCAATCCATAGCACAGGATGTACAGTTACAGCTTAATTTACAGTCACTGTTCAGTATGTTCCCAAAGCACACGGATGTCTAAAATTACCTTTTCCTGAAAACACTGAAGTTTTCTTGATCTCAGGTAATCTATCCAGACTGGCCCCTTATTGCTGGTATTTTACTGCTTCTTGGCTCTGATGGAAGACTGTCTTGTCTGAATTAGGAGACTGGTAAGATTTTGGAAGCTACCAGCCTTGAACTGAGAGTAGCAAATTCCCAAACAATATTTCAGGCAGGTTGTGACTACCATCTACTTATATATATAGCCAGAGAAGAGAATATATTAGACCCAGTCCACTTCTGGATGGCTGTTATTTTTTGGAATTATGTCCTGTTATTGAGCCAAAGACCACATACCTGTTTTCAGCTGTGCTTTTGTTCTGGTTCTGCCTTCTATACCTGTACAAAAATGTCTAATTCTTCTTGTTTAAAATGCAAAGATGAGATTATTGTCTAACCCCATACACAAAAGTAAACTCAAAATGAATCAAACACCTGAATGTAAGTCATGAAACCATAAAACTCTTAGAAGAAAACATAGGCAAAAATCTTTTAAATATAAACATGAACAACTTTTTCCTGAATGCATCTCCTTGGGCAAGGGAAATAAAATAAAAAATGAGCAAATGGGACTACATCAAGCTAAAAAGCTTCTGTACAGCAAAGGACACTGTCAGCAGAACAAAAAGGCATTCTGCAGTATGGGAAAATATGTTTGCAAATGACATGTCCAACAAGGGGTTAACGTCCAAAATATATAAAGAGCTCACACACCTCAACACCCAAAAAACAAATAACCCTATTAAAAAATGGGCAGAGGATCTGAACAGACCCTTCCCCAAGAAAGAAATTCAGATGGCCAACAGGCACATGAAAAATGCTCCATATCGCTAATTATCAGGGAAATGCAAATTAAAACCACAATGAGATCGCACCTCACACCAGTTAGAATGGCCAACATCAAAAAGACTAGGAACAAATGCTGGCGAGGATGCAGAGAAAGGAGAACCCTCCTACACTGCTGGTGGGAATGTAAATTAATTAAACCATTGTGGAAAGCAGCGTGGAGGTTCCTCAAAAAACTCAAAATAAAAATACCATTTGACCCAGGAATTCCACTCCTAGGAATTTACCCAAGGAAAACAGGATAGCAGATTCAAAAAGACATATGCACCCCTATGTTTATCACTGCATTCAATAGCCAAGGTATGGAAGCAACCTAAGTGTCCATCAGTAGATGAATGGATAAAGAACATGTGGTACATATATACAATGGAATATTATTCAGCCATAAGAAAACAAATCCTACCATTTGCAACAACATGGATGGAGCTAGAGGGTATTATGCTCAGTGAAATAAGCCAGGCAGAGAAAGACAAGTATCAAATGATTTCACTCATCTGTGGAGTATAAGAACAAAGAAAAAACTGAAGGAACCAAACAGCAGCAGACTCATAGAACCCAAGAATGGACTAACAGATACCAAAGGGAAAGGGATTGGGGAGGATGGGTGGGAAGGGAGGGATAAGGGGGGAAAAGGGGTATTACAATTAGCACATATAATGTGGTGGGGGGACACGGGGATGACAGTATAACACAGAGAAGACAAGTAATGATTCTATTGCATCTTACTATGCTGATGGACAGTGACTGTAATGGGGGTATGTGGTGGGGACTTGACAATATGGGGAGTCTAGTAACCATAATGTTCCTCATCTAATTGTACATTAATGATAGCAGAATAAAAAATATATATTAGATATATGATCACATAAACCTCAACTGACAATTCTGGTTAAAGTTCTGAAACCTGGTTTAAACATACCACTTAAGAACCAGAGAATTGAATTCTAACACTTGTTTATAATTCCTCTGGGTTGCCACTTGCTCCCAGGTACTATGAATATTTCTGCCTTCCAAATCAGGATTAGGGGTACAAAATATGCTGTATGAGCCTCCTAAATTGAAGGAAAGACCCCCAATTCAATACTATAGGGCCTCCCTTCCTAAATAGGCCTATTTGAAACTATTGTCTTGGTTTAATTTATTCTACAAGCATTTAATGAGTATCTCCTACATACTAGGTACTGAGGTAAGCCTGGGACTGCAAAGATAAATGTACTGAAGGAGTGTATGGTAGGCAGAATTCTAAGGTAGTCCTCAAGATTTCTGCCTTCTTGTGTGCATACACTGCATTCCCTTCACCAAAATGTAGGGAATATAGGTTATCACTTCTGAGATTAGGCTGCTTATCAGTTGACTTTGAATTAATCAAAAGGGAGATTTTCCTGGATGGGCCTGACCTACTGTTTACAAGGTGAAATCTCAGAGAAACTTGGAGAAAACTTATGGTGAGGACCTGAGGGCAGATCCTGGGAGTTGAAAGCAGTTACTGACTGGCAACTAGCCAAGAATTCAGGGCCTTCAGTCACAGGATGACAAGGAAATGAACTGCAGCAATAACTGGAGGGAGCTTTAAAGTAGATCTGACTTAATTGAGCCTCCAGGTGATTATGCAGCAGCTGACATTTTGATTTCAGCCAAGTCCCTCAAGCACAGCCCACTAAAATATGCCAGATTCTTGACTCACAGAGATAATCATTTGTGCTGATTTAAGCCACTACATCTGTAGTAATTCATCATGTAACAACAGGAAGCTAATATAAAATATATAATTAATTTTTTTGCAGATTGGAAAATTTCTGATTATAAAATAATATTGGTACATATTTATAGCAGAAAGTCAGAAATTTATGTGAACAATATTCTTAATTCTAGAGCTGACCAGTTAATAGAAATACTTTTATCCTCTTCTCTGTTTAAGTTCAAACCATATCAGTTTTATGATCCTTCTATCTACAGTACTTTATGCATTATTTTTCTATAATTTTTCAAAATCAATAAAGATTAATAGTATGAATTCAAACACTGAAACTACCTAAACCACTCTCAGATGAAACAAGGTAACACACCTTTCAGTGAGAGCCATTACTTTCCTAGAACCTACGATGTTGAATTAAATTATGTGGAATCCCAGGTCTTTGGCCTGTCAATTAATGTATAATTACTTAGAAGTTATGGATAAAGGTCTTTTTAATTCATATGGTGTGACTGTCAGCACAATGCAATTCATATCTTAAAAATTACTTTCATGACTCTCCAGATCAAGGGACCAGATCTCATGGTGGCATCCACAAATATAATTTACAGTGTTAGATTTTGGGTGATGCATTTTAACTGGGTTTTCACAAACTGGTTATTATTTGGAGGATAATGTGTAAAGATGATAGGTTCATCCTTGCTTTTTTCTTTTGGTATCATTAATATACAATCACAAGATCAACATTGTGATTACTAGATTCCCATTATCAAGTCCCCACCATATACCACATTAGTCACTGTCCATCAGCGTAGTAAGATGCTACAGTCACTACTTGTCTTCTCTGTGCTATAGTGCCTTCTCCATGCCCCCCCACTACATTTTGTGTGCTAATCGTAATGCCCCTTATTCCCTCTCCCTCCCTTCCCAACCCCTGCCTAGTCCCTTTCTCTTTGGTAACTGTTAGTCCATTCTTGGGTTCTGTGAGTGCGCTTCTGTTTTGTTTCTTCAGTTTTTTCTTTGTTCTTATGCTCTACAGACAAGTAAAATCATTTGGTACTTGTCTTTCTCTGCCTGGCTTATTTCACTGAGCATAATACCCTCTAGCTCCATCCATGTTGTTGCAAATGGTAGGATTTGTTTTCTTCTTATGACTGAATAATATTCCATTGTGTGTATGTACTACACCTTCTTTATCTATTCATCTACTGATGGACAGTTAGGTTGCTTCCATTTCTTGGCTATTGTAAATAGTGCTGCAATAAACATAGGGGTGCATCTGTCTTTTTCAAACTGGGCTGCTGCATTCTTAGGGTAAATTCCTAGGAGTGGAATTCCTGGGTCAAATGGTATTTCTATTTTTAGTTTTTTGAGGAACCTCCACGCTGCTTTCCACAATGGTTTAACTAATTTACATTCCCACCAGCAGTGTAGGAGGGTTCCCCTTTCTCCACATCCTTGCCAACATTTGTTGTTGTCTGTCTTTTGGATGGTGGCCATCCTAACTGGTGTAAGGTGATATCTCACAGTGGTTTTAATTTGCATTTCTCTGTTGATTAGCGATGTGGAGCATCCGACCTGTTTGCCATCTGAATTTCTTCTTTAGAAAAGTGTCTTTTCAGCTCTTCTGCCCATTTTTTAATTGGCTTATTTGCATTTTGTTTGTTGGTGTGTGTGAGCTCTTTATATAATTTGGATGTCAACCCCTTATCGGATCTGTCATTTATGAATATATTCTCCCATACTATAGGATGTCTTTTTGTTCTATTGATGGTGTCCTTTGCTGTACAGAAGCTTTTTAGTTTTAGTCCCACTTGTTCATTTTTACTTTTGTTTCCCTTGCCCTGGGAGATATGTTCATGAAGAAGTTGCTCATGTTTATGTCTAAGAGATTATTGCCTATGTTTTTTTCTAAGAGTTTTATGGTTTCATGACTTACATTCAGGTCTTTGATCCATTTTGAGTTTACTTTTGTGTTTCGGGTTAGACAATGATCCAGTTTCATTCTCTCACATGTAGCTGTACTGTTTTGCCAAAAACTGCTGTTGAAGAGGCTGTCATTTCCCCATTGTATATCCATGCCTCTTTTATTATATATTAATTGACCATATATGCTTGAGTTCATATTCCATTGGTCTATGTTTCTGTTCTTGTGCCAGTACCAAATTGTCTTGATTACTGTGGCTTTGTAGTAGAGCCTGAAGTCAAGGAGTGTAATTCTCCCCGCTTTATTCTTCTTTTGTAGGATTGCTTTGACTCTTTTGGGTCTTCTGTGGTTCCATATGAATTTTAGAACTGTTTGCTCAATTTCATTGAAGAATGCTGTTGGTATTTTGATAGAGATTGCATTGACTCTAGATTGCTTTAGGCAGGATTGCCATTTTGACAATATTAGTTCTTCCTATCCTTGAGCACAGAATGTGTTTCCATTTGTTGGTTTCTGAATAATTCAGTTTTTAAAAGTAGAACTGAGAAATGTTTGTCTAGACTAAGAAAAAGGAGAAGACTCACTAAGTCAGAAATGAAAGGATTCATTATAATGGTTACCTCACAAATAAGAAAGAAACATAAATATGAAAAATTATATGCCAACAAACAATAGCCTAGAGTGGATAACTTCCTAGAAACAGATAACCTACCAAACTGAATCAAGAAGAAATATAAAGCCTGAACAGACTAATAGCAGAAGACTGAATCAGTAACCAAAAGCTTCCCAACAAAGAAAATCTCAGGACAACATGGCTTCATATGTATATTCTACCAAACAGTCAAAGAAAAATTAATTGGTAAGAATTAATACCATCCTCAAAAACTAAAAATAAAAATACCATTTGACCCAGAATTTCCACTCCTAGGAATTTACCCAAAGAAAGCACCATCTCAGATTAAAAAAGACATATGCACCACTATGTTTATTGCAGCACTATTTACAATAGCCAAGATTTGGAAGCAACCTAAGTGTCCACTAGTAGATGAATGGATAAAGTGTGATACATATACATAGTGGAATACTCTTCAGCCATAAGAAGAAAAGAAATTCTGCCATTTGCAACAACATGGATGGAGCTTGAGGGTATTATGCTCAGTGAAATAAGCCAGGCAGAGAAAGAGAAGTACCAAATGATTTCCCTCATATGTGGAGTGTAACAATGAAGCAAAACAAGGAACAAAACAGCAGCAGACTCACAGACTCCAAGAAGGGACTAGTGGTTACCAAAGTGGGGGGTGGGTAAGGGAGGGTAGGTGGGGAGGGATGGAGAGGGTGATTGAGGGGTATTATAATTAGTACACATGGTGTGTGTGGGAGTCACGGGGAAGACAGTGTAGCACAGGGAAGACAAGTAGTGACTCTGTGGCATCTTACTACACTGATGGACAGTGACTTCAGTGGAGTATGGGGGAGACTTGATAATATGGTTGAATGTAGTAACCACAATATTTTTCATGTGAAACCTTCATAAGAGTGTATATCAGTGATACCTTAATAAAAAAAAGAATACCAATTGAAACACTAATACCACTCCTTCAAGCTCTTCCAAAAGATGAAAGGAGTGGGAACATGTGAAACTCATTTCATGGGGCCCACATCACCTGGACACCAAACTCAGACCAAGGTACCACAAGAAAAAAACCTATAAGCCAATAAACATGAAGAACATAGATGCAAAAATCTTTGATAAAATACTAACAAACCAAATTCAAGGCACATTAAAATGGTGACATACCATGACTGATGGAATTTATCATTGGTATGCAAGGATGGTTCAACATAAACAGTGAATATGATAAATTATGTAACAAAGGAAAAAAACCTCATGATCATAGACACTTGAAAAAATGCAACATCATTCATGATTAAAACTCTCAACAAAATAGGTATAGAAAGAGCATATCTCAACATTCTAAAAGCCATATGTGAAAAGCCCTCATTAACATCATAATGGAAAAAAAAATGAAAATTTTCTAAGATTGGTGCAAGGTAGGGTTCCACTGCAGCTGCTTCTTTTTAACATAGTACTGGAAGTCATAGCCAGAGAAATAAGACAAGAAAAAGATATAAAAGACATTCAAATTATAAAGTAAAATTTTTTTGTTTGCAGATGATATTATAAATAGAAAAGTCAGCAACAAAAAACTATCAGAACTCAGTAACAGAAACCATTAGAAATAATGGTTTCACTAAAGTTGCAGAACAGAAAACCAAGATAAAAAAGTCAGTCATGTTTCTATAGACTAACAACAAACTTTCTGAAAATGAAAATAAGGAAACAATCCCATTCACAAAAGCAACAAAAAAGAATAACATTCTTAAGAGAAAACTTAACCAAAGAGGTGAAAGAACTGCTATCTGAATATTATAGAACACAGATGAAGGAAATTATAGAAGACATAGATAATTAGTAAGACATCCCTTGGTTTGGAATAATTAATATTATTAAAGATGTTCATACTACCCAAGCAATTATACAGGCTTAATGCAATCCCTTTCAAAAGTCCAATGGCATTTTTCACAGAAATAGAACAAACAGTCCTAAAATTAATATGACCCCAAATAGCTAAAGCCATCTTGAGCAAGAGGAAAAAAGGTGGACGTATTCCTGATTTCAAAATATATTACAAGCTATAGTAATCAACATAGTGTGGTACTGGCATACAAAGAGGCACATAGACCAATTGAACAGAGTAGAGAGACCAGAAAGTGATGCACACATCTATAGTCAACTGATCTTCAACAGGGGGGCCAAGAACACTCAATGGGGAAAGAATAATCTCTTCAACAAATGGTGTCTGGAAAGCTGGATATTTACATGCAGAAGTATGAAATTTAACCCTTATTTCACAATATACACAAAATCAACTCAAAATGCAATTAAGTTTTAAAATTTAAGTAAGAGTTGACAATGTAAAACTACTGGAAGAAAATGGGAAAACCTGACATTGGTCTAGGCAATTATTTTTTTCAATATGCTATCCAAAGCACAGGGAACAAAAGTAAAATTATACGATTAATGTTGAGTGAAAAGCTTCTGTAAAGCAAAGGAAACAATAGAATGAAAAGCCAACCTACCAAATAAGAGAAAATATTTGCAAACCATATATCTCCTAAGGTGTTAATTCCAAAATATATAAGGAACTCATGCAACTCAATAGAAGAAAAAAAAACCCTGAAAAACATGGGGAAAGGACCTAAGTAGACATTTCTCAAAAGAAGAAATTCAGATGGCCAACAGGTATATGAAAAGATGCTCAACTTCACTAATCACCAAGGAAATGCAAATACAAACCACAATGAGATGTCACCTCAAGTCTGTTAGAATGGCTGTTATAAAAAAGGCAAAAATAAGTGTTGAGAAAATGGAGAAAAGTGAGCTCTTGTACATGGTGGGAATGTAAATTGGTATAGACATTGTGGAAAACAGTATGGACTTTCCCTCCAAAATTAAAAATGGAACTGTAATATGATCAAGCTATCCCATTTCTGGGTACATATTCAAAGGGAATGAAACCAGAACCTTGAAGAGATATCTGCACCCCCATTTCTTTTGCAGCATTATTCACAATAGGTAAGATACGGAAACATCCTAAATGTCTTTCTTCAGATGACTGTTTAAAGACAGTGTGGTACATACGTATATGAAATGGAATATTTTGCATTTAAAAAGATGTAAATGTGGCCATTTGCAACAAGGATGAACTTGGAGATATTATACTAAGTGAAATAAGCCAAGAAAAGTACTGCATGATCTCACTTATATGTGCAATCTAAAAAGAGTCAAAATGCTAAAAGCAATGAGTAGAATGGTGGCTTCCAGGAGCTTGGAGGGTTGGGCAAAATGGAAGAAGTGTTTGTCAAGGACTACAAAGTTTCAATTACACATGGGTAACTTCTGAAAACCTAACGTACAAAAGTGTGACTGTAATTACCAATACTGTACTCTATACGTGAAATTTGCTAAGAGGGTTAATCTTGTGTTCTCATCATGCACAAAAAAAGAATAAAGAATAAAGAAAATGTCAATTATGTGAGGTGATATCCTAAATAGTGTAGGGTGATTATTCACATTGGATATGAATATCAAAACATCAAATTGAACACCATAAATATATACAAAGTTTATTTATCAATTGCATCTAAGTAAAGCTGGATAAATATTTCAATAACATTTATTTAATAAAATTCTTTAATTGCTGTGGGACGCAGCAAAGGCAGTTCTAAGAGGAAAGTATATAGTAATCCAGGCCCAGTTAAAGAAAGAAGAACAATCCCAAATGAATAGCCTAATGTCACAATTATCAAAACTGGAAAAGAAGAACAAAGGAGCCCCAAAGTCAGCAGAAAGAAACACATAATAAAGATCAGAGAAGAAATAAATAAAATTGAGAAGAATAAAACAACAGAAAAAATAAATGAAACCAAGAGCTGGTTCTTTGAGAAAATAAACAAAATAGATAAGCCCCTAGCCAGACTTATTAAGAGAAAAAGAGAATCTACACACATCAACAGAATCAGAAATGAGAAAGGAAAAATCATGACAGAGCCCACAGAAATACAAAGAATTATTAGAGAATACTATGAAAATCTATATGCTAACAAGCTGGAAAACGTAGAAGAAATGGACAACTTCCTAGAAAAATACAACCTTCTAAGACTGACCAAGGAAGAAACACAAAATCTAAACAGACCAGCAAAGAAATTGAAGCAGTAATCAAAAAACTACCCAAGAACAAAACCCCCAGGACAGATGGATTCATGGTTGAATTTTATCAGACATATAGAGAAGACATGATACCCATTCTCCTTAAAGTTTTCCAAAAAATAGAAGAAGAGGGAATACTTCCAGACTCATTCTATGAAGACAGCATCACCCTAATACCAAAACCAGGCAAAGACCACACCAAAAAAGAAAATTACAGACCAATATCCCTCATGAACATAGATGCAAAAATACTAAGAAAATATTAGCAAAACAAATTCAAAAATACATCAAGAGGATCATATACCATGATCAAGTGGGAATCATCTCAGGGATGGAAAGATGGTACAACATTCGAAAATCCATCAACATTATCCACCACATCAACAAAAAGAACAAAAACCACATGATCATCTCCATAGACACTGAAAAAGCATTCGACAAAATTCAACACCCATTCATGATAAAAACTCTCAACAAAATGGGTATGCAGGCTAAGTACCTCAACATAATAAAGGCCATATATGACAAACCCACAGCCAACATCATACTTAACAACGAGAAGCTGAAAGTTTTCCTCTGAGATGGGGAACAAGACAGGGATGCCCACTCTCCCCACTGTTATTCAACATAGTACTGGAGGTCCTAACCATGGCAATCAGACAAAGCAAAGAAATACAAGGCATCTACACTGGTAAAGAAGAAGTCAAACTGTCACTATTTGCAGATGACATGATACTGTACATACAAAACCCTAAAGACTCCACTCCAAAACTACTAGAACTAATATCCGAATTCAGCAAAGTTGCAGGATACAAAATTAATACACAGAAATCTGTTGCACTCCTTTACACTAACAATGAACTAGCAGAAAGAGAAACCAGGAAAACAATTCTATTCACAATTGCATCAAAAAGAATAAAATACCTAGGAATAAATCTAACCAAGGAAGTGAAAGGCCTATACCCTGAAAAGTACAAGACACTCTTAAGAGAAATTAAAGATGACACTAATACATGGAAATGCATCCCATGCTCTTGGGTAGGAAGAATTCATATTGTAAAAATGGCCATCCTGCCTAAAGCAATCTACAGATTCAATGCAATCCATATCAAAATACTGACAGCATTCTTCAATGAACTGGACCAAATAGTGTTAAAATTCATATGGAACCACCAAAGACCCTGAATAGCCAAAGCAATCCTGAGAAGGAAGAATAAAGCAGGGGAGAGCTCACATCCCAAATTCAAGCTCTACTACAAAGCCACAGTAATCAAGACAATTTGATATTGGCACAAGAACAGACTCACAGACCAGTGGAACAGAGTAGAGAGTCCAGATATTAACCCAAACATATATGGTCAATTAATATACAATAAAGCAGCCATGGACATACAGTGGGGAAATGACAGTCTCTTCAACAGATGTTGCTGACAAAACTGGACAGCTACATGCAAGAGAATGAAACTGGATCACTGTCTAACCCCATACACAAAAATAAATTCAAAATGGATCAAAGACCTGAATGTAAGTCATGAAACCATAAAAATCTTAGAAAAAAACATAGGCAATAATCTCTTGGACATAAACATGAGCGACTTTTTCATGAACATATCTCTCCAGGCAAGGGAAACAAAGGAAAAAATGAACAGATGGGACTATATCAAGCTGAAAAGCAAAGGACACCATCAACAGAACAAAAAGGCATCCTACAGTATGGGAGAATATATTCATATGACAGATCAGATAAAGGGTTGATATCCAAAATATATAAAGAGCTCACACACCTCAACAAACAAAAAGCAAAGAATCCAATTAAAAAATGGGCACAGGATCTGAACAGACACTTCTCCAAAGAAGAAATTCAGTTGGCCAACAGACACATGAAAAGATGTTCCATATTGCTTATCATCAGAGAAATGCAAATTAAAACCACAGTGAGATATCATCTCACACCAGTAAGGATCACCACCATCCAAAAGACAAACAACAACAAATGTTGGCGAGGATTTGGAGAAAGGGGAACCCTTCTATACTGCTAGTGGGAATGTAAATTAATTCAACCATTGTGGAAAGCAGTGTGGAGGTTCCTCAAAAAACTAAAAATAGAAATACCATTTGACCCAGGAATTCCACTTCTAGGAATTTACTGTAAGAATGCAGCACTCTAGTTTGAAAAAGACAGATGCACCCCTATGTTTATTACTGCACTATTTACGATAGCCAAGAAATGGAAGCAACCTAAGTGTCCATCAATAGATGAATGGATAAAGAAGATGTGGTACATATACACAATGGAATATTATTCAGCCATAAGAAGGAAACAAATCCTACCATTTGCAACAACATGGATGGAGCTAGTGGGTGTTATGCTCAGTGAAATAAGCCAGGCAGAGAAAGACAAGTACCAAATGATTTCACTCATCTGTGGAGTATAAGAACAACAACAAAAAAAACCCGAATGATCAGAACAGCAGCAGACTCACAGAACCCAAGAATGGACTAACAGTTGCCAAAGGGAAAGGGACTGGGAGGATGGGTTGAAAGGGAGGGATAAGGGGACAAAGAAGGGGGCATTACTATTAGCAGATATAATGTGGGGGGTGGGTACAGGGAGGGTTGTACAACAGAGAGAAGACAAGTAATGATTCTGTAGCATCTTACTACTTTGATGGACAGAGAATGTAATGGGGTATGTGGGGGGGACTTGGTGATGGGGGGAGTCTAGTAAACATGTTACTCATGTAATTGTAGATTAATGATACCTAAATAAATAAAAATAAATAAAATGGGGTATAGTAAGAGTAAATGCAAAATGTTATTGGAGCATGTGTGAGAGAGTGACTCATCCTGCTAATGAATCCTCTGGAAAGGTTTCTTGCAAGAAGTCTTCTGCATGGCAGTTCCCACTTGATAAAGAGGTGGAAGGTAAATGACACCAAGAAAAATATGGCACAAGTGAGGAGCAAGAAGCCTGATGTCGTTGAAAGCTTATAAGGATGGGAAGTAAGAAACAAATCAGATGTTTTTGAAGAGAGAGAAGTGTAAAACCACTTACCTGTTTAAGTAACCAATATTTATTGAGCACATACTGGAGGCAGGCCCATGGTAGAATTATAGCAGCGAGTGAGTGGACTTAATACCTGCCCTCAGGGGACTTGTAGTTGAGTGGAGCACCAGACTTCAAAGAAACCGTCACCCACTGACCAGTGTTGAGTTCATTGTCACGCCTGTTACTTTAGGGCTTCATAGTGCAAGAGAAATCAAACCTCAAATTTTCCAAACCAAAACAAATGTGTATAACCCAATTTGTCCCCTTTAACTGTTATATATCCTCCAAGGTATGGAATTTTCTTTGACACTTGAGAGACAATAGCAACAAAAAAAAACACAATAAAATACAAAAAATAAATGTAATGGAGAATTGTGCATCGCCTAAATGAAGAAAGATGCACGAGTCCACTGCAGGCCTTAATAAGGGCTGTCGCTGTCACCAAGAATCTTAGTAACACTAGTATTTTCAGCCAAACTTTGTGCTGGTGACAGTTTTGCTTTTCCCCCTCACCACTTCTCACCACAAACCTTTCAGCAGTTGCAATATTTTTCTCCATGTTATAAAGAAACTGAGAATCAGGAAAGAAAACACCCACATATTTCAGGGATTATTAGATACTGGTTCTGGGCTCATGTCCGTTCCTGGAGATCCAGAACACTACTGTGGTCCATCAGCCAAGTGAAGAGTTACAGAGACGAGGTCTGAGATCCAGGAGCCCATCCTGTGGTTAGCACCACCTTCCTAAGTGTTAATCTGGAAAGGTCATACTTGGAAAGTGAGACTTAGCATAAGGAAAGGCCAAGGACAACCTGTGGTATTTGTTCCCATATCATATTTTCATACAAAATAGTCAACCAAAAGTGATAACCACATCAGATGGTTTCATGGAAATACGGACCACTGTCAAAGACCTTGGAAATTCAGTAAGACTGATTCTACTCTCCACCCCATAGAACTCAGCCTGATAGTCCATGCAACAGAAAAATGGGTCTTGAAAAATGCTGGAATTTTGAAAACTTATTCAGATCATGATATTAAATGCCCCTCCTGTTCCTAAAGTAATCTCACTACTGAGCAAAATCAGCATATTCTGGTACCTGGCATATACCTATCTAACAAATGTTGTCTTTCCCAATAGCCAAAAGTTGGTAGGAACAATTTTCTTTCACCTGGAGGAAGCACACCACATCCTATTTCAGCATTAGGTTGGTTCTCTCACTCTGTCATAGTTCATTCCACAGAGACCTTGATCACCTCATGTTGCAGAAGGCAGAATGTTGAAAACAAGCATCCTAAATTTCTTGGTGAGACACAGGAGTGCCAGAGTAGGACACAGAAATTCAGTCTTGCCCCGCATTGAAAACTCAGTAGTTCCAATTGTCTAGGATATATTAGGAAAGGCTTCACAGTGCAGAAAAATAGGTTGCATCATGAACACACTACAACTAAGAAAGTGGCCTCTTTGAACCTTGGAGGCAACATACACTACATTCATTTGTGCTGCTTCTATCCATTACCAAATATACCATAAGGGCACCCCCTTTTAGGGATGCCTAGGTCAGGGAAGGCTCTCCAGAGGGTCCAGGGAGCTGCAAACATCTGGACCATGACACAGAGGACTAGGTTGTGCTCAGTGTCTGAGGCAGACAGAATATGTTGGACACCATACAGAGCCTGTGGCAAACCTTAGCAGGAAAATAACAGCCCAGGGTCATAGATCTTTAAAGCAAAGTTATGTTCCCAGGAATATAATCATTCACCTTTTGAGAGACAGATCTTAGGTGACTTCTAGATTCTGGTAGACTGAATACCTGACTATAGGATGACACCTTACCACGTGTCCTGAGTTGACCATCTACAACTGGGCGATATATGAGTCATGAAGCCCTAAAGTTGGATGTGCCTAGCACTCAACCATGTCAGGTTCAGGCCTTATAGGAAGTTCTCTATGAAGAGTTGGCTTAAAAAGAAAAAAAAATGAAGCCTGGATGTTAGACTGCTCTGCAGGACAAAACTGGCAGGAATCAAGGGTGAACTTTTCACCCATACAGCAGCATCTCAAAGAGACAACAGAAAAGGAAATCCTCCTGTTTAGCCACATGTCAAGCAGCAATCTGGCATTTTTGTTTCTATATTGTTTACTCTTTTTTACTTTGTCTAGAAGAAAAGATAACCAGAGTTACAGATCTACACTAATTTATGGGAGATGGCTTATAGTTTAGCCATATGGTAAAAACGCTGGAAAAGCCAAGAGTGAAGGAGTAGTGACAAGAAGGCCTGGAGGATGGGTGGATGGATGCACGGGACAGAACGGCTTTGGAGTGGGAGGTGAGGGCCCACCAAGTGCTCCCTGCAGATGAAGCTCTTTCCCCAGCCACCCCAATGCCTCCTCACTGGGCTCATGAATTAAGCAGCCAGGGTGGCACAAATGGAGGCAATACATGGACTCTTCTTCTCCAAGACTGGTCTAGCTGGCCTCATAACTCAAGGTCCAGCCAGCTACCAGGAGCAGATTAGTTATATTGGGACCCCTTCCAACATGGCAAGGGTCTCAATGTCTTCTCTGGATTGAGACCTGTGGGTTTGGACCTTTCCTTTGCTGCACACCTTTCTTCTGCCACAACCCCTAAGACCTGTTGAATGCAGTATCCAACATATTGCTTCTGATTAAGGAGTTAACTTTATATCAAAGGAAGTGAGACAATGAGATGCCACTCAAAGGATTCCCAGAAGCAGTTGACCTTGCAGAACACCAAAATGGCTTATGAGTTGTGGCATCAACTGAAATACAATCTCACAAACTTCAGATGCTATCCTATCCTATGGTTACCACACACGCTCTGAGCCAGCAGTCAATATATGACACTGCTTCTTTCTTGCTGGAAAACGTTGGTCCAGCATGCAAAGGCAGGAAGTCAGGCTGCAATTTTTCACTATCCCACCTAATAATGCACCCACAAAATCTGTCTGTTCATGCACCTGCAGACTTGAGCTTTATTTTCTCAGAGACCCTGGTACCCAGGGCAGAATACTTCCAGAGGAGAATTCAGCAATGGTACAATGATGTGCGACCAGAAACCACTGCTTTTCCACCACTCTGGGGCACCTGGTGGTCACTGCCGGTTGACCCTGATGAGGTATCCTTTTGGCAGTGGAGATTTTATGAAGGCAGTTACCAGCCACCTCTTGATTCAGCAACTCCCTGCCACTGCACTGGTTACTTTCTTAATTATGGCACAGGTAGCAAAATTCTGGGTCAAATAATTTCCCTACACAGGCTCAGCCTAGGGACAGATCATCCAGCCTTCCTACAATTGCAAACATAAAATAATGGGCAATATTTCCTTCAGCTTAGACTTGCTAGATAGGTTTTTGTTATTTGCAACTGATCAAGTGGTAGAAGTGCATTTTGGTAATGTGTCAAAAATCCTTTAAAATATGTGTGCTTGGACTCTCTTGTCCCCTCCTGGCATGAGCCGGGAGCTCTGTCCTTTCACTTTATCTCTAAATAAAAGCCTGTACCTCGCTCTCCTACCTTGGCTGTTTGTGAAGCTCATTCTTCAGCTCCGCAAACAAGAATCCCGGCATCATCTTTGGGGGCCCCTCCAGGATAACTTCGGAGGTGAGTATCGGCATCCAAGCCTGCCTTTTCTTTTGCTGTCCTTATAGAAGGAAGCCGTCTGTGGCACACAAAATCGGGCGCTTGTCTGGCTGCCGATCTCAAAGTCTCAAGCGACAGGTTCCCCTGCATCTCCCTCAGCGGATCCCCATCTCCCTTGGGAGCTGGGAAGGTCAGCTGAGTGGAGGCCAGGATTCCCCTTCAGAGGCATCTCTTCGGATGTGAGGGACTGAGGAAAGCCATGGGCAACTGCGAGAGTCTAGGCTGAGGCTACACTTCAGTGGCTTCTCAAAGGCCCACGTGTCTGGAATCAGACCCCAACAGCCCAACTGGGTATCCATGAAGAGCGCCTCTCTGTCTCTGCCTCTGACTTCCAGCCTGCTTCTTCAGGCCATCCTGGCCTCTTGAGTGAGGCAGGAGATGTCCCTAATTTATGGAACCTGATGCTCACCACTGCAAGGTAGGAGTTCTACACTCCGCTCTTATTCCTAACTAAATGCTGTACTTTTTGTCTCATAAAAATGTGTCTGGGCACCCGTTAGCCACGTAAAAGATGATTAGTGTCGGCTACCAGTCTTAAGTCTCAGGTGAAAGGTTTCCCGGTGTCTGCCACTCCTTGATCCCCTGCCTCCAGATGGACGGGAATGTTGGGGAGTGGCTGAGCCGATTTCCTACTTTCCTATCCTAATCTGCAGACTCTGAGGGGACCGGACTAGTAGACAGTGGTCCTTGGATCTTGGCTCCGGCTGATTGATCCGACGGCGCTGAGTGAACCTCTGGCTAGGCTGCTGCCTATGTGAGAGTCGCAGATGACCCCCGACCTCTTGTCTCAGTGATCAGATTTGTTATAGTGGGTGACTGGCAGAAACTGGTGTTTGAGAGTATAGAAGCCCCCCCCCCCCCCCCGTAAATGTCCGCAGCAGCCCCTGAATTTTATTTCTGGCTTTAGCAAAAAGTTCCCTTGCTCCCCATTCAAAGCAGTCCTCTCAGGCCTGTGCCACTTTCTCCTGTGTAATGTAAATGATGTCTGTAAAGTAATCAAGCTGAATCCTGAGACCAACATATAAATGGCTCTACTCTGTTGACCTCCTTTCCTTAGAGGCAGTTGTCCTGGGGCTAGGCATTTCCTTTTCTGCAGCCCCAGGAAAGCAAAACAGGCTTGTGACTTAGATCAGGGCTCCAGCAGCAAGAAGTCACAGTCCCTGCACTTATCAGACAGGCAGGGAGCGCTCAACGAAAGCTCGTGCAGAGAAAACTAGGGAAACTCCCAAAAGATGTAAGTAGCAGCACACTGGTAATGTCCCACTAAATCCAGAGCTCTGAGGCGACTCTTGCTTAGTGGGAAGGCAAGAGGGGAATCAAGGCAAGGTGCAGGCCACGCTGGTAAGGAGTGGTTAAATCCAGTAGGCCTGGCAGAGGGGGTGATTGACCACTATTACGTAAGCTCCAAGGCGAGGGGACACCCTCACAGAGAGAGGCAGACCAGGTGTCACACACCTGTCTCTCTCTCTCTTTCAGATGGGAGCGTCCTCTTCAAGGTTAAAGCCAGACACGCCTCTGGCATGCATTCTGAGGAACTGGGAGCAATTTTGATCCTCAGACCCTGAAAAAGAAGAAATGTCTTATCTTCTGCACACAAGCCTGGCCTCAATACAAACTCTCTAATGGAGAGGCTTGGCCCTTGAGAGAAATACACAATAAGGTTATGCAGCTATATTTATTTTAATGCAAGGAAGGAAAATCGTCAAAAGTCCCGTGGATTACAATATGGAACTAGTTTTCTAAATTATTTTGGTAGGAATCTATTCTACTTATTGGGTTCATTATCTTCAAAAATTGAGAGGTTTTTAAACTAGACTCTCTGAAACAGAAGAAATGTATCTTCTGCAATACAGCCTGGCTTTAAATGACTGGAGCTAGAATTGTGCTTGCATTTCATTTCCAGCCACCTGGAGACACACAGTCCTATGAGTTCAGAGCCTTCATTGGCCCTGTTAGTCTGGGGCCATCTAAACCTTAACCCAGTTATATAAACTGCTTGCCTATAGAGTGTATTCTTGAAAACTGAGATACTTTTAGTCAAATAAGCTAAAAGGAAAGGCAATTGAATATCAGTAACTCAAGTCTCTGTGTCAGTTTATCTGTCTGTGTATATGTTCTTTTTATGAAGAGTGCTGCTAACTGTAGTCATTATGTCACAGTCTGTATGTTTGTGTGTCTAAGCATGTAGATCAAAGATTTTTCTACCTCCGGATGGTATTAATGAAATTGATTTAAAGACAAGCGCTTGTGAAAATTGGGCATTCTAAAACTTCCAGAGAATTGTAATGGAAAATATTAAGCATTAATGCTAATTCAAGTTGAACTGAAATGGACATGTCCTTATGGTTATCAGCTGCCTAAGTTTACCTAAAGTCATTTAAGTTGTTATCTGCTGAATCTTTCAAGAATAAAATGCTTAGAGGCTTGACTTTGTCTAATATTCAAAGTTTTGTAAGTAGTCTAGCTTAGTTGTTAAGAATGAGTAAACTAAATGTAGCAAGTGAACTTCTTAATAATAGTTGTATGTTACAGTGTGTATACCTACCTACAGCCTGAGAATCTTTGTGGTAACCTGAAACCTTAAAGTTTTGCTAAGTTAATTGAGAAATTGTACTGTAAAATTCATGGTTACAGAAATTATAAAATGTTTATAAATTTGTCAATCTAAAGAATGCTAGTGTAACAGTTTACAATAGCCTGCTTCTCAGTGTTTACTAAACATTAAGGTACCTAATAGTTTTACGTTCTAATATAATAGTTAACTCTGATATTTTCCGGAGGGCCCCTGGAACATATCAGAAGAATTTTTTCTCATTAGATGAAGTATTTGGCTAATTTGGCTTATTTATCTGATATATTTTTACCTGGAAAGCACTGTCAAAGAGAATGATGCTAAACTTTGTTACTGAATGTTTTGTGTTACAGAAATATCTGAATTTCCTTATGTCAACTGTCTTACAGTAAGCTCTCATCAGATCTTTAAACATTGTCATTTGTACATCTTTTGTCATTTATAGTCACTGTTTTATTACTCCTAAACTAGTAAAGAACTAGATTTCAGCAGAACAGGTATTGGTTATCTAAGATTAAGTAAACTAAGGAAGATGATTTTGTGACTTTTTGTTTCAAATGTTGCTGATAAAGTGTTTAAAGCTTTTTCTCTTAAGCTGACTGACAACAGTTTCATAAATAACAATACCTTTATAAGCAGAATTGAAACATTTATCTTTCTCTCTACCTGACCCCTCAAGAATTTAAAAGCTTTCAGTATTTTTATGTTTCATGGCAATATGTTTATTTGCATAAATTCAATAAGAACCTGCTTTCCTTGTAAGAGGACCAATTAAAAACACAGATTATACTACCAAGGCTTTGACTGGAATGTCATACCTGAGAGACACGTGCATAAAGCTCAGATATGAACAGCTTTAAGGAACTAAGGTTGACTTTATATAGCCAACAAAGCCCCTTGGAAGAACTGGCCTGGTACCTTGCTTACAGAGTTCCTAGCAGCCTTACCAGGTGAGTAAGGAAGGTCACTTCCTGGCAAGTGCAGGAACCTCAAGATGTCTTGGGGACCTTGAGAATAAAAGAATTCACCCAAATCTACAGGTACTGCAGGCAAAACCTGATGGCAAGTCTTACTTGGCTTTCTGGCCTTGATAGGCCTTTAAAAGTTCAATCTGAAATTCCTTACAAAAAGTTCCAGCAAAGCACATTTAAAAGAGCCTATGTAATCAATTGCTCTTCTTGCTGCACTTATGCGAATAATAAAGCCAAGTGTTAATTATTTTCTTAATCTGGTTACTTCTAATAAAAATGAGGGTGATTTTAGAGAAAAGTATTGTTTCAGTAATGCAGCCTTGTCCATACTAAATCCTAGTACTAGTCACTGAGACATAAACTAGATTTGAAATTCTAGCTTCTTCAAAATATCTGGCTATGATTTCCCAGAGGTTTTAGTTTTCTCCTATCATTTCAGTTGAAGTTTTACTATCTCTAGTTCTCATATTCAACCATGCATTCTTAATCTCATCAAGTTTGTCCTTCCAAAATGGAAAATCCAACTCTAGATATTGCTACTTAACTTAATAACATGATGTTCTTTCTTGTCTAGAAGCCACAAAACTGCAAATAGTAATAGAAAAGGAACCTGGAATAGAAGTGCCCATCTTCCGAGGCCCTCTCAACCAACCACTGATGGAGACCTAGCTGCACCATTTACTGCGCCCCCTCTCAGCATGAAGCAGCCAGAGTGGTCATCGCCTCCTTTCCCTAGCAGCAGCTAAGGTCTCTATCTGTAGAGGGGGGAATGGATGTGGTCAGAGTAGGGTGAGGGCCTGGGGGGGGGGTAGGGCCGGATATTTGCAGTCAGAGCAATGTAACTACATGCAAGGAAACCCCCTCTACTAAAACTCTATGTTAAACATTGAGCTCTAGAATCATTCTTCAGTGAGATCAGTTAATGTTCCCCAGATAAAGAAGGGTAGCACATGTTTTATTATGCTAATCATAATCATTTGTAACCATGTGTAAGATTCACTTTAGCATATTAAAAGGCCCAGGCCTATGTGCTGTCTTTCCTCTTTCAGATCTGAGGAGGTGATTCTGCAAACTGAGCAACTAACTTAGCATGCAGACCCAGCTGTAAACAGCATAGTAAAGGGCAGGAAGAATTCCATCTTGAAGATAAGATTGCATTTTAACACCCAGGAAGTTCAAGAGGCAAGATTCTTTAGCAAGTAGACAATACCTCAGCCCACCTTGGGAGCTGGGCAGGCAGCCTTTTGATATGCTCCCAGACCAAGGTGCCAGTGTCCCAGAGAGAAATCAAGGCAGGAAATTTCTTACAGTTAAGTTAATTTTTAATATTCAGGGACCACTTAACAAGTCCCCACCCCTAAGTTTTTTCATGTTCTTGAAAAATCCTCAACTGCCTATAAAACCCCCTAGACAACGCACCACTTCGGACTCTCTTGTCCCCTTCTGGCGTGAGCCGGGAGCTCTGTCCTTTCACTTTATCTCTAAATAAAAGCCTGTACCTTACTCTCCTAAAAATATATATATATATGTGTGTGCTCATTAACACAGAACTCTCTTCTAAGAAATTACATGAAGAAAATAAATGGACAAGTGCACAAAAATAAGTCCTTTTTAATTCAGAAAAAAGCAAAGTTAACTTCAGTCTCTAACAAATGGTAATTGATACATGAACAGGAGCAACCTACATAATCAAAATCACCCCAGAAATTTCAGAACGATAGTCTACCTTTCCACAGAGAAGACAAATCTCATACACTTAGAATGACTATGTGTTTCTCAAAGAAAAAGTAATCTATGAATACATGAAGTTTAGTATTTAACTTTCCATAGATGGTTCTTCTTCTGTCTTGTCTTGGAAAAGAGGGGAAGGAATAACGAATAACAGGCAAGACCCTAAAATGCTTTATATATAATTGGCCAGACTTCTAATTAAAACTAAAATATGCATTTTTAAAATAATTTGAATTATGGGAACTGATTTCACAGTGCACACTTCTGTCATCATTTATTTCATAACCATCTACTGAGTGCCCACCATGTGGCACAGGTGCTGCAAAGACCACAGGCCCTAAAGAAGCTCTGGGTGGAGTAGGTGGGACTGAACTCAGTGGGGGACCTGCAAAGATCAGTCCCCGTGACACTGGTGCTGCCTCCTGACTCTCACCCTTTCTTGCTCCTTAGGCATGTCACCAGGGAGCCACCAGTGATATCCAGAGCTGGTCACAGTTCAGCTGCAATGTATGACAATTGTCTTGAATAACTTCCCTTGTACTACATATAAGAGCCAGGAGTGTTGTTATATAAGAACTCTAAAATATTCTCCTGAGCTTTATTCCTTATTTTTATAGCTCAGGGCTTTATTAACATGGTTCTACCCACTCCCCACCTCCACCTTATCTAACTTCAAAAGTTGGCTTCCTTGGCACAGAGAAATTGCTGGTGCAATGTGCAATATGTCCCCATTTGTCATGCCCAGGGCCAGGGCAAATTTGTTTCAGCTGATTGGCATCTCTACTGTGATATTCCATGGCACACATTCTTGATATCCTGCCATGCCTGAAGCTGAGCCAAGAGTCACTGAAATCCACTTGTGCATTTGATGAAGCTGAGGACCTCATAAATAAGTCTTTCTTTGCCCAATAACCAGGTTCAGTCACAAAAACGTCCTCTGCCAGATTATATTCTTTCTTTCTTTCTTTTCTTCTTTCTCTCTCTCTTTCTTTCTTTCTTTCTTTCTTTCTTTCTTTCTTTCTTTCTTTCTTTCTTTCTTTCTTTCTTTCTTTCTTTCTTTCTTTCTATTTTATTTTTTATTTTGGTATCATTAATCTACAATTACATGAAGAGCATTATGTTTACTAGGCTCCCCTTTTCACCAAGTCCCCCCACATACCCATTCACTGTCACTGTCCATCTGTGTAGTAAGATGCTGTAGAATCACTACTTGTCTTCTCTGTGTTGCACAGCCCCCCTGGGCCCTCCCACATTATACATGCTAATCACGATGCTCCCTTTCTTTTTCCCCACCCTTGTCCCTCCCTTCCCACCCATCCTCCCTAGTCCCTTTCCCTTTGGTAACTGTTAGTCCATTCTTGGGTTCTATGATTCTGCTGCTGTTTTGTTCCTTCAGTTTTTCTTTGTTCTTATACTCCACATATGAGTGAAATCATTTGTTACTTGTCTTTCTCCACCTGGCTTATTTCAATGAGCATAATACCCTCAAGCTCCATCCATGTTGTTGCAAATGGTAGGATTTGTTTTCTTCTTATGGCTGAATAATATTCAAGTGTGTGTATGTACCACATCTTCTTTATCCATTCATCTACTGATGGACACTTAGGTTGCTTCCATTTCTTAGCTATTGTAAATAGTGCTGCGATAAACTTAGGGGTGCATATGTCTTTTTCAAACTGGGCTGCTGCATTCTTAAGGTAAATTCCTAGAAGTGGAATTCCTGGGCCAAATGGTATTTCTATTTTGAGCTCTTTGAGAAACCTCCATACTGCTTTCCACAATGGTTGAACTAATTTACATACCCACCAACAGTGTAGGAGGGTTCCGCTTTCTCCACAACTTTACCAACATTTGTTGTTGTTTGTCTTTTGGATGGTGGCCATCCTTAGTGGTGTGAGGTGATATCTCATTGTGGTTTTAATTTGCATTTCTCTGATGACTAGCAATTTGGAGAATCTTTTCATGTGTCTGTTGGCCATCTGAATTTCTTCTTTGGAGAACTGTCTGTTCAGCTCCTCTGCCCATTTTTTAATTGGATTATTTGCTTTTTATTAGTTGAGGTGCATGAGCTTTTTATATAATTTGGATGTCAACCCTTTATTGGATCTGTCATGTATGAATATATTGTCCCATACTGTAGGATGCCTTTTTGTTCTCTTGATGGTGTCCTTTGTTGAACAGAAGCTTTCAGCTTGATATAGTCTAACTTGTTCTTTTTGCTTTTGTTTCCCTTGCCTAGGGAGATATCTTCATGAAGAAGTCACTCATGTTTATGTCCAAGCGATTTTTTTTTGAGAGGGCATCTCTCATATTTATTGATCAAATGGTTGTTAACAACAATAAGATTCTGTATAGGGGACTCAATGTGCAATCATTAATCAACCCCAAGCCTAATTCTCAACAGCCTCTAATCTTCTGAAGCATAATGAGCAAGTTCTTACATGGTGAACAAGTTCTTACATGGTGAATAAGTTCTTACATGGTGAACAGTGCAAGGGCAGTCATATCACAGAAACTTTCGGTTTTGATCACGCATCATGAACTATGAACAGTCAAGTCAGATATGATTATCCATTTGATTTTTATACTTGATTTATATGTGAATCCCACATTTCTCCTGTATTTTTTTTAATAAAATGCTGAAGTGGTAGGTAGATGCAAGATAAAGGTAGAAAACATAATTTAGTGCTGTAAGAGGGCAAATGTAGATGATCAGGTCTGTGCCTATAGACTAAGTATTAATCCAAGCTAGACAAAGGCAACAAAACATCCACGGATGCAGAAGATTTCTCTCAAACTGGGGGGGGGGGCGGTGAGGTTCTAAACCTCACCTCTTTTGATCCCCAATTTCTCCCCTGTGACTGTGCCTGTCTTAGGTTGTTCCTCCCTTGAGGAATCTTACCATTTCTGGCTTGTCCAAGAGATTTTTGCCTATGTTTTTTTCTAAGAGTTTTATGGTTTCATGACTTAAATTCAGCTGTTTGATCCATTTCAAATTTACTTTTGTGTATGGAGTTAGACAGTGATCCAATTTCATTATCTTACATGTAGCTGTCCAGTTTTGCCAACACCAGCTGTTGAAGAGACTGTCATTTCCCTATTGTATGTCCATGGCTCCTTTATCATATATTAATTGATCATATATGTTTGGGTTAATGTCTGGAGTCTCTATTCTATTCCACTGGTCTGTTAGTCTGTTCTTGTGCCAGTACCAAATTGTCTTGATTACTATGGTACTGTAGTAGAGCTTGAAGTTGGGGAGTGAGATCCCCCCCACTTTATTCTTCCTTCTCAGGATTGCTTTGGCTATTTGGGCTCTTTGGTGCTTCCATATGAATTTTAGAACTATTTGTTCCACTCTGTTGAAGAATGCAGTTGGTAATTTGATAAGGATTACATTGAATCTGTAGATTGCTTTGGGCAGGATTGCCATTTTGACAATAGTAATTCTGCCTAGCCAAGAGCATGGGATGAGTTTCCATTTATTAGTGTCCTCTTTAATTTCTCTTAAGAGTGTCTTGTAGTTTTCAGGGTATAGGTCTTTCACTCCCTTGATTAGGTTTATTCCTAGGTACTTTATTCTTTTGATGCAATTGTGAATGGAGTTGTTTTCCTGATTTCTCTTTCCGTTGGTTCATTGTTAGTGTATAGGAAAGCCACAGATTTCTGTGTGTTAATTTGTATCCTACAACTTTGCTGAATTCCAATATTAGTTCTAGTAGTTTTGATGTGGAGTCTTTAGGGCTTTTTATGTACATTATGATTTCATCTGCAAACAGTGACAGTTTGCCTTCTTATTTACCAACCTGGATTCCTTGTGTTTGTTTTGTCTAATTGCCATGGCTAGGACCTCCAGTACTATGTTGAATAACAGTGGGGAGAGTGGGTATCCCTGTCTTGTTCCCGATCTTAGAGGAAAAGTTTTCAGTTTCTTGCTGTTAAGTATGATGTTGGCTATGGGTTTATCATATATGGCCTTTATTATGGTGAGGTACTTGCCCTATATACCCATTTTGTTGAGAGTTGTTATCACGAATGGATGTTGAATTTTGTCGAATGCTTTTTCAGCATCTATGGAGATGATCATGTGGTTTTTGTCCTTCTTTTTGTTTATGTGGTAGATGATTTTGATGGATTTTCGAATGTTGTACCATCCTTGCATCCCTGGGATGAATCCCACTTGTTCATGGTGTATGATGGTTTTGATGTATTTTTGAATTTGGTTTGCTAATATTTTGTTGAGTATTTTTGCATCTATGTTCATCAGGGATATTGGTCTGCAGTTTTCTTTTTTGGTGGGGTCTTTGCCTGGTTTTGGTATGAGGGTGATGCTGGCTTCATAGAATGAGTTTGGGAGTATTCCCTCCTCTGCTATTTTTTGGTAAACTTTAAGGAGAATGGGTATTATGTCTTCTCTGTGTGTATGATAAAATTCCACAGTAAATCCATCTGGTCCTGGGGTTTTGCTCTTGGATAGTTTTTTGATTACTGCTTCAACTTTGTTGCTGGTAATTGGTCTGTTTAGATTTTCTGTTACTTCCTTTATCAGTCTTGGAAGGTTGTATTTTTCTAGGAAGTTGTCCATTTATTCTACATTTTCCAGCTTGTTAGCATGTAGATTTTCATACTATTCTCTGATAATTCTTTGTATTTCTCTAGGGTCTGTCGTGATTTTTCCTTTCTCATATTTGATTCTGTTGATGTGTGTTGATTCTCTTTTTCACTTAAGAACTCTGCTAGGGGCTTATCTATTTTGTTTATTTTCTCTATGAACCAGCTCTTGGTTTCATTGATTTTTTGTATTGTTTTATTCTTCTCAATTTTATTTATTTCTTCTCTGATCTTTATTATGTCCCTCCTTCTGCTGACTTTGGGCCTCATTTGTTCTTCTTTTTCCAATTTCAATAATTATTAGTTTAGATTTAATTTGGGACTGCTCTTCCTTCTTTAAATAGGCCTGGATTGCTATATACTTTCCTCTTAAATCTGCTTTCACTGCATCCCACAGAAGTTGGGGCTTTGTGCTGTTGTTGTCATTTGTCTCCATATATTACTTGATCTCTATGTTAATTTAGTCATTGATCCATTGATTAGGAGCATGTTGTTAAGCCTCCATGTGTTTTGAGCCTTTTTGCTTTCTTTACACAATTTATTTCTAGTTTTATACCTTTGTAATCTGAGAAGTTGGGTGGTAGAATTTTAATCTTTTTAAATTTACTGAGGCTCTTTTTGTGGCCTAGCATGTGGTCTATTCTGGAGAATGTTCCATGTGCACTTGAGAAGAATCTGTATCCTGCTGCTTTTGGGTGTAGAATTCTGTAGATGTTTATTAGGTCCATCTGTTCTAGTGTGTTGTTCAGTGCCTCTGTGTCCTTATTTATTTTCTGTGTGGTGGTTTTTTCCTTTGTAGTGATTGTTGTGTTGAAGTCTCCTAGAATGAATGCATTGTATTCTATTTCCTCCTTTAATTCTTTTAGTATTTGTTTAACATATGTTGGTCCTCCTGTATTGGGTGCATACATATTTATAATGGTTATATCCTCTTGTTTGACTGACCCTTTTATTATTATGTAATGTACTTCTTTATCTCTTGTTATTTTCTTTATTTTGAAGTGTATTTTGTCTGATACTAGTACTACAACACCTGCTTTTTTCTCCCTGTTGTTTGCATGAAATATCTTTTTCCATCCCTTGAATTCTAGTTTGTGTATGTCTTTTGGTTTGAAGTGAATCTCTTGTAAGCAGCATATGAATGGGTCTTGCCTTTTTATCCATTCTATTACTCTGTGTCTTTTGATTAGTGCATTAAGTCCATTTATATTTAGGGTGATTATTGAAAGTTATGTACTTATTGCCATTGTCAGCTTCAGATTCTTGGTTATCAAAGGTTTAAGATTAGCTTTTTTACTATCTAACTGTCTTACTTAACTCACTTATTGAGCTATTATAAACACAGTCTGATGATTCTTTGTTTCTCTCCCTTCTTATTCCTCCTCCTCCATTCTTTATATGTTAGTTGTTTTATTCTGTGCTCTTCTATGTTTCCTTTGACTGCTTCTGTGAGTAGTTGGTTTTATTTTTTGCCTTTATTTAGTATTTGGTTGGTCTGCTTTCTTTGCTGTGATTTTATTTTCTCTAGTGACATCTATTTAGCCTTAGGAGTGCTCCCATCTAAAGCTGTCCCTTTGCAATACTCTGTAGAGGTGGTTTGTGGGAGGCAAATTCCCTCAACTTTTGTTTTTCTGGGAATTGTTTAATCCCTCCTTCATATTAAATAATTATCATGCTAGATTCAATGTCCTTGGGTCAAGGCCTTTCTGTTCCATTGCATTAAATATATCATGCCATTCTCTGATGATAGCCTGATGGGTTTTCTTTTGTAGGTGACTTTTTTTTCTCTCTGGCTGCCTTTAATACTCTGTCCTTGTCCTTGATCTTTGTCATTTTAATTATTATGTGTCTTGATGTTGTCATCCTTGGGTCCCTGTGTTGGGAGTTCTGTGGGCTTTCATGGTCTGAGAGAATATTTCCTCTGCCAGATTGGTGAAGTTTTCAGCAATTATTTCTTCAAATACACTTTCTATCCCTTTTTCTCTCTCTTCTTCCTCTGGTACCCCTATAATGCAGATATTGTTTCATTTGAATTGGTCACATAGTTCTCTTAATAGTCTATCATTCCTGGAGATCCTTTTATCTTTCTGTGCATCAGCTTCTCTGTGTTCCTGTTCTCTGATTTCTATTCCATTAATGGCATCTTGCACCTCCTCAAGTGTGCTCTTAAGTCCTTCCAGTGATTGTTTTATTTCTATATTCTCCCTCCCATCTTTATCCAGTAGCTCTTTTGCATTTCTCTGCAGCTCTGTCAGCATGGTTATGGCCTTTATTTTGAATTCTTTTTCAGGAAGATTGGTTAAATCTATCTCCCCAGGCTCCCTCTCAGGGGTTGTCTGGATTATTTTTGCCTGCATCACCTTCTGCTTTGTCATGGCACTAGAGGTAGTCGTAGGCAGTTGACGCATGTGTCAGCTGGGAGTACAAAGTCCCTTACTGCTTGGTGGTTGCCTTCCTCTCCTGTGAGAACTGCAACTCCTAGTGGCTTGTGCTGGGTGGCTGCACACCAATGGGGCCTCTGAGTCTGTTCCGTGCAGCTGCGGAGGAGGCTCTGGCAGTTTCTATGGGAATGGCCACACTCAGGCTGCTCCCGTGCTATGGCAGGGTTGTGCTGGAGGGGGAATGAACAGGAGGCTGTTTATCACTGTAAGAGGCCTCAGAGCTGCACTGCCTCCCAGGGGGTTAGGGCACCTGGAGTTTCCTGGGATTCCCACCTTCTGGACTGAGTGTGCTGGGATGCTTCCATTCAGCTGTGAGTTCCCTGTCCCTTTTAGACTTTCAAGAAGCACTTGCTTTTCTTTTGTCCCAGCACTGGCTTTGGGGACCCGCTTGCAGGTTTTACTGTTCCATTTCCCTAATATCCAGCACACCACACAATGTGTGTCTGTGCTCTCAGTGTGGATGACTAGGGCTGGGTATTTAGCAGTCCTGGGCTCCCACTCCCTCCCGGCTCTGACTCCTTTCCTCCCACTGGGGACCTGGGGTGGGTGGGGCACTTGGGTCCTGCTATGCCGTGGCTTGTATCTTACCCCCTTCATGAGGCACTGAGTCCTCACAGATGTAGATGAAGCCTGGCTGTTGTACTGTATCTTCTGGTCTTTCTTTTAGGAGTAGTTATATTTGTTGTATTTTCAAAAATCTATATGGTTTTGGGAGATTACCCCTGCCATACTCACGCTGCCATCTTGGCTCCTCCCTATCCCAGCTTACTTTTTAAAATTCACCCACATGCTGCTTTAATCGAGTGATTTGCCACCTGGGGAATTGATATGGCAAGCAAGCCCAGTGATAAACAATGTAGTAAAAATGGGAATAAACCCACCTTGAAGGTAAGATTGCATTTTAAAACCCAGTTAGTTGAAAAGTATGTTTCTTAACATACATGTTAGCAAGCAAACAATGACCGCCCACCTTGGGGGCAGGACAGGCAGTCTTGTTTGAAAGCTCCCAGACCAAGATTCCAGTATCTAGCAATAAATTTGTTGTGTTAAGACTTAACAAGTCTTCACTCCCCATTCCTTTGTCACATTCCTGAAAAATCCTTAAAAGTGGGAACTCTGAACCTTTCAGTGTGCTCCTCTCCCTGAGGTCACCTGCACTTTCTAAGTGTGTAGACTTTCTCTCTTTCAATAAAACTTAAACCTTTCAAGGCACCTCTCCTCCTGAGGTCACCTGCTGCACTTTTTCTCTCTTTAAGTAACTCTAAATTAAACATTTACTCTGCTTCACTATTGTCTCCACCCTTCAATTCTTTTTCGTCGTGGGGACAAGAACTGAGGAAAATACACAATCCTTCCCCAACAAAAGGGGCGTTCCCCACTAGGGTCAGTATCACAGGAAGAATGAGAACAGGACAGCACAGAAAGGGGGCGTGGAGTGCAGGCATGAAGAAATGTGTAACATTAGTGACACAGAGGGTAAGAGCTTGCAGATGAACATAGCAGCTGCTCATCTTCAAAACCAAGAGAAGGAAGAAGTAAACAGGAATGATGGGTGTATTGATTGTTACAAATCAAAAAGAAATTAATAAAGATAAAATAGAAATCACTGAAGGAAGAATAAACATTATTTGATAGCTATCAATTACACAAGTCTTGACAACTGAATGAAATAATTAAAAAGGATCCACAGTAAAATAACACTAACAATTAAAATGAACCTTCTCTTCATTTAAAAGTAATAACATAAAATGTACAAAAAATTGTAGAATACTTTAATGTGTATATGTAGGACAAATGGATTATTTTCCATGAAAATTCTATAAATACATGGAAATAAGGAGTAAATACTGATTAATCAGTTTTAATATATAAATTGTATATCAGAGTCTTTCTTTAATACTGATTTTTGAGCATTCTTTCAACTTAAGGGAAATAGAGTTCCTTTCTGGTGTTAATAGAGAAAATAAGCCTGTGTATGTGAACCTCACAGGCTCAATAATGCATGTCAATGCAGAAAGGCCTGAAAATTCCATCTCCAATTTTCGTTAGTGTATTTATGCAAAAATATTAATACATTTTTAGTAATGCATCTTTGTCTCTTCCTTGGCCATCACTGCTGTGGTTCAATGAGAGCACACATTGTTATGTGGGGTTCACACCACTAATGAAAGGATAATCCAATACTAGACAGATCAAAATACTTAGGTCATATCAATCCCTGAAATATGCTTGATTTTTAAATGTAAGAACTTTAAAGATCTTGAAAGTGGTTGGGGTGTAATTCTGGTTAATTAAGAGAATTCCAGGAAACCAGTGCCCAGCAAACAGCAGGGGCAGTGCTGTTCACCTGGAGGCTGGGAGCAGGGCTGGCTGGGTTCCCATGCCCCCTCCCCACAGGAATGCACAGGGGAGGGCAGCGGACAAATGTGAACAGTGGACTGAAGAGCTGCAAGGGCTTTTCTCGCCTGGGAATGCCTGCAAACACTAAAAAGCAGAAGGACCTATTTTAACAATCGTAACTCACAGGACTATGAAGAAAAGCAGGCAAATCTATGCTGAACATACTAAAATCATTATCTCATTTAGCAATAATTTAAAAGCATACAAGTTTTCTACATCAACAAAACACTGAGTCCCATTTTTGAAAAACTTTAAAACTTATTGAGGACAAAACATTGCCATGCTGAAAGGCTGGCAGACCAACTTCTCAGCCTCAGAGACCCAACTTTAGAACTTTGTGACTCCAGAACTTTGATGCACTCCAAACTTAAAAGACACATATGAGGTGTCACATATAAAATGAGAATTTGCTGACAGTCAATTTTTATTTTGGGTGAGTACAAAGTGAAAGTAACTGTGAAAAGAAAAGGAAATGGAACAGCACTGAGTTATTTTAATAATAAAACAGGGGTGGCCCTCCAAACAAGACAAAAAGGCAGAGGATATGGACTGAAGTTTGATGTTTCATTACAGAACTATAAGTAGAAGACAAACATGCACAAATACTGATCTATGTGTGTATATGCATGTTTGTGTGATTTAACTGCAGAATAGGAACTACTGTGTAGCACACTGGCCATGCTGCCTGTTTCTGAGGCCCCAGTGAGTGAGGGACCAGCCACAGGGAGGACTCCAGCTGCAGCTGGCCTGAGACCTGGGCTGCAGACCAGGTCACCACTGTGCATGGTGAGGCAGCAACAGGGAGGCATGTCCAGCAGCTGCTGGGCCCTGGGGGAGCAAATCCAGAGCCTGGGAGAGGAAACAGTGAGGTTGGGGAGAATCCAGTTGCAGGGAGCCATGCCTGGTCACCTCAGTCTGCAACTGAGAGCCATCTCTGTGGCAGCAGAGGTATGTGAAAATTCAAATAAGTATCTAAAAATACATATAAAAGTGAGATAAATAGGAAATGTCATTTTACAAGTGCAGGTGTATAAAGTAAGAGTGTTTATTTTTGTTTATTTATATAAATATTTATTTATTGCTATATAAATATTTATTATTTTATTTTATTATCATTAATGTACAATTACATGAGCAACATTATGGTTACTAGACTCTCGCTATTATTAAGTCCACCCCCCACATACCCCATTACAGTCACTGTCCATCAGAATAGTAAGATACTAGAGAATCACTACTTGTCTTCTCTGTGCTATACTGCCTTCCCTGTGCCCCCCCTACATTATATGTGGTAATTGTAATGCCCCCTTTTCACCCTTCCCACCCATCCTCCCCAGTCCCTTTCCTTTTGGTAACTGTTAGTCCATTCTTGGGTTCTGTGATTCTGCTGCTGTTTTGTTCTTTCAGTTTTTTCTTTGTTCTTATACTCCATAGATGAGTGAAATCATTTGGTACTTGTCTTTCTCCGCCTGGCTTATTTCACTGCGCGTAATACCCTCTAGCTCCATCCATGTTGTTGCAAATGGTAGGATTTGTTTTCTTCTTATGGCTGAATAATATAGCATTGCATATGTGTACCACATTTTCTTTGCCCATTCATCTACTGAGGGACACTTAGGTTGGTTCCATTTCTTGACTATTGTAAATAGTGCTGCGATAAACATAGGAGTGCATCCCTCTTTTTCAAACTGGGCTCCTGCATTCTTAGGGTAAATTCCTAGGAGTGGTATTCCTGGATCAAATTGTATTTCTATCTTGAGTTTTTGGGGAAACTTCATAGTGCTTTCCACAGTGGTTGAACTAATTTACATTCCCACCAGCAGTGTAGAATGGTTCCCCTTTCTCCACATCCTTGCCAACATTTCTTGTTTGTCTTTTGGATGCTGGCCATCCTAACTGATGTGAGGTGACATCTCATTGTGGTTTTAATTTGCATTTCTCTGATGATTAGCAATGTGGAGCATCTTTTCATGTGAGTAAGAGTGTTTATTAAGTCTGACAATAGTCAGTGAAGTGAAAATAAAATCTCATCATTTTTTCCAACTCTGAAACAAAACAGCACCAGATCTCAGTTAAAGCAGGGAGAAAACTACAGGGTTGGTGGTAGATGAGAATCTCTTTGCACTTGTAAGGGGGCATCAGGCTAGGATCTATCACAATTACTGTTTCAAGGTTGTATAAGTACTTAACTTCATTAAAATGTACATGAATTACAAAAATGTGTATAACATTTTATCTTATCAGTCTTCTTTTCCTGGATTTTCTACTTATCCCTGAAAAATAATTCTCCATTTATATGTGCAGTTTCTTTGTTCCTGGCCTGCAGGGAGCTGGCAGAACATTCAGGTGGCCATCATCACCTGCTGCCTCAGGTGCACCCTGAGGCCTACTCCCTGCCTCTCATCTGTCTCCTGCACCTGACAAGCAAAAACCTCTAGAGATCAAGAAATCCTGAAATAAAAGAACTTCCTGAGACTTTGCAAATGCAGCCAGATAAAGACGGACCCCATCAGAAAGTCCCCATTACCCAACAGGGAGGCTGGGAGCAGAGTCACACAGAGTGCGCTGCGAGCTGCCCTCTCCCCAGTGAGTGAGGCCTGGAGCAGAGGCACACAGACCACACTGGCATCTGCTCCATCCCCAGTGAGTGAGTGAGGCCAGGAGCGGAGTGACACAGACTGCACTGGGAGCTACTCCTTCCCCAGTGAGAGAGGCCAGGAGCAGAGTCATGCAGACCACAATGGGAGGTGCACCCCTTCAGCAGTGAGGCCAGGAGCAGAGTCACCCAGACCGCACTGGGACCTGCCCCAACCCCAGTGAGTGAGGTCAGGAGGAGAGTCATACAGACCGCAGTGCCAGCTGCCCCCTTCCTAGTCAGTAAGACCAGGAGCAGAGTCACACAGATCGCACTGGGAGCTGCATCACCCCAGTAGTGTGTCATGGAACAGAATCACCCAGACCACACTGGGAGCTGCACCTTCCCCAGGGAGTGAGGCTGGGAGCAGAGTCACCCAGACCGCACTGGGGGTTGCCCACCCTCTAACCCACAGTGAGAGAGGCTGGGAACCGAGTCATGCAGACCGCACTGGGAGCTGCGACCTCGCCAGTGAGTGTGGGTGGAAGCAGAGTTATATAGAACCCACTGGGAGCTCCTCCATGAGGGAATGTGGATGGGAGCAGAGTCACGCAGACCACACTGGGAGCTGCTCCTCTTCCAGCAGTGAGGATGGGAGTAGAGTCACCCAGACCATACTGGGAGATGCACCCCTCCAACAGTGAGGGCTGGAACAGAGTCACCCAGACTGCACTGGGAACTGCCCCCTCTCCAGTGAGTGAGGTGGGAAGCATGCAGACCACACTGGGAGCAGCCCGCTCCCCAGTGAGTGAGGCTGGGACCAGAGACACACAGAATGCACTGGTAGCTACTCCCTCCCCAGTGAGTGTGGGTGGGAGCAGAGTCATGCAGACCACACTGGGAGCTCCTCCACCTCCAGCAGTGAGGCCTCTAGCAGGATCACGCAGACCGCACTGGGAGCTTCTCCCCCTCCCCAGTGAGTGAGGACAGGGGCAGAGTCACCCAGATGGCACTGGGAGCTGCTCCCTCCCCAGTGAGTGAGGCTGAAGGGTTATGCAGACCACACTGGAGATGCCCCCTCCAAACTGAGAGAGGCAGGGAGCTGAATCACGCATACTGCACTGGGGGTTGCCTCCTCCCCAGTGAGTGAGGGGTCCAGGCACAGAGTCATGCAGACCACACTGGGAGCTTCTCCATCCCCCAGTGAGTGAGGCGGGGTGCAGCATAAAACAAACCACAGGGAGCTGCCCCTGAATCAGTGAGTGAGGCGGGGAGCAGTGTAACGCAGACCACAGTGGGAGCAGGCCCGCCGTGAGTGAGGCCTGGAGCAGGATCAAGCAGACCACACTGGGAGCTTCCCACCCTCCATGAGTGAGGACAGGGGCTGCATCAGGCAGACTGCACTTTGAGCTGCCCCCTCCTGAGTGAGTGAGACCGGGAGCAGAGTCATGCAGACTTCACTGGGAGCTGCCCACTCCCCAGTGAGTGAGGCTGGGAGCAGAGACACACAGACTGCACTGGGAGCTCCTCCCCCTCCAGCAGTGAGGCTGGGAGGAGAGTCACACAGAGGGCACTGGGAGCTGTTTCCTCCCCAGTGAGTGAGGTCATGAGCAGAGTCAAGCAGTGTACACAGCGAGATGCTCCCTCCCCAGTGAGTGAGGCCAGGAGCAGAGTCAGGCAGACCAAACTGGGAGCTTCCCCCTACTCAGTGAGTGAGGCGGGGAGCAGAATAATGCAGAACACACTGGGAGCTGCTCCTTCCCCAGTAAGTGAGTGAGGCCAGGAGCAGAGTCAGACACATCAAACAGGGAGCTGCCTTCTCCCCAGTGAGTGTGGCAGAGAGCACAGTCATGCAGACTTCACTGGTAACATTGCCCCTCCCCAATTAGTGAGGCTGGGAGCAGAGTCAAACAGGCTGCACTGGGTGTTCCCCCTCCCCAGTGAGTGAGGCTGGAAGTAGTGTCACTCAGACTGCACTGGGGGCTGCCATCCCCAGTGATTGAGGCCCTGTGGAGAGTCAGGTAGACGACCCTTTGTGCAGCCACCCCACAAACAATGAGTGAGGGCGGGAGCAGAGTCATGCAGACCGCACTGGGAGCTTCTCCCCTCCAGCAGTGATGCTGGGAGCAGGATCTCGCAAACCACACTAGGAGCTGCCCCCTCCTCAGTGAGTGAGTGAGGACAGCAGCAGAGTCACAGACACTACACTAGGAGCTGCCCCACTTCCCCACTGGGTGCCTACCCCCCAAAAAACAATGAGTGAGGCTGGGAGCAGAGTCTTGCAGATCTCAATGGGAGCTGCTCCCCCTCCAGCAGTGAGGCTGGGGACAGAGTAACACAGAGTGCACAGGAAGCTGCTCCATCCCCAGTGACTGAGGCAGTGAGCAGAGACCTGCAGACCACAATGGGAGCTGCTCACCCACCCAGTGAGTGAGGCCGGGGAGCAGAATCATGCAGACCTGACTGGAAGCTGCTCCCACTCCAGCAGTGAAGACAGGAGCAGAGTCACCCAGACCGCACTGGGACCTGCCCTCTCCCTAGTGAGTGAGCTGGGAGCAGAGTCATGCAGATGGCAATGTTAGCTGTTCCCAATACCCAGTGAGTGAGTCCCGGAGCAGAGTTGTGCAGACCGCACTGGGTGCTGCTTCCCTCTAGCAGTGATCCTACCACTCACCCTCTCCATTTCCTTCCCTTTGGTAACCATTAGACACTTCTTGGAGTCTGTGACTCTGAGGCTGTTTTGTTCAACAGGTTTTTTTTTCTGTTATACTCCACAAATGAGTGAAATAACGTGGTGCTTGCTTTCCATGCTCATTTCACTGAGCATAAGACCCTCTAGCTCCATCCATTTGTTGCAAAAGGTAGGATTTGTACTCTTCTTACAGCTGAATAATATTCCATTGTGTGTATGTACCACCTCTTTATTCATCAACTGATGGACACAGGTTACTTCCATATTTGAGCTATAATAAATAGTGCTGCAATAAACATAGGGGTGCATATGTCTTTTTGAATCTGTGATATTATTTCCTGTGAGTAAATTCCTACAAGTGGAGTTCCTGGGTGAATGGTATTTCTATACTTAGTTCTTTGAAGAACTTCCATACTGCTTTCCACAATGATTGAACTAACATACATTCCCACTAACAGTGTAGGAGAATTTTCCTTTCTCCACATCATCTCCAGGATTTTTTTTCCTTGCTTTGGGTGTTGGCCACCCTAACTGGTGTGAAGTGATATTTCTGTGTGGTTTTATTTGAATTTCCCTGATGATTATCAATAAGGAGCATGTTTTCATGTGCCTGTGGGCCATGAGAAATTCTTCTTTGGAGAGGTGTGTTCATATTTTCTGCCCATTTTTTTTGATATCACTAATCTACAATTACATGAAGAACATTATGTTTACTATGCTCCCCCATTCACCAAGTCCCCCCCACATAACCCTTCATAGTCACTGTCCATCAGCGTAGTAAGATGCTGTAAAATCACTACTTGACTTCTCTGTGTTGTAGAGCCCGCCCCATACCCACCCACATTATACATGCTAATTATAATACCCCCTTTCTTTTTCCCTGCCCTTATCCCTCCCTTCCCACCCATCCTCCCCAGTAACTTTCCCTTTGGTAATGGTTAGTCCATTCATGGGTTCTGTGATTCTGCTGCTGTTTTGTACCTTCAGTTTTTCCTTTGTTCTTATGCTCCATATATGAGTGAAATCATTTGGTACTTGTCTTTCTCTGCCTGGCTTATTTCACTGTGTAATACCCTCTAGCTCCATCCATGTTGTTGCAAATGGTAGGATTGGTTTTCTTATGGTTGAATAATATTCCATTGTGTATATATACCACATCTTCTTTATCCATTCATCTACTGATGGACATTTAGGTTGCTTCCATTTCTTGGCTATTGTAAATAGTGCTGCGATAAACATAGGAGTGCATATCTCTTTTTCAAACTGGGATCCTGCATTCTTAGGGTAAATTCCTAGAAGTGGAATTCCTGGGTCAAATGGTATTTTTATTTTAAGCATTTTTAGGAACCTCCATACTGCTTTCCGCAATGATTGAACTGATTTACATTGCCACCAACAGTGTAGGAGGGTTCTCCTTTCCCCATAACCTCGCCATCATTTGTTGTTGTTTGTCTTTTGGATGGTGGCGATCCTTACTGGTGTGAGGTGATATCTCATTGTGGTTTTAATTTGCATTTGTCTGATGACATGCGATGTGGAGCATCTTTTTATGTGTCTGTTGGCCATCTGAATTTCTTCTTTAGAGAACTGTCTATTCAGATCCTCTGCTCATTTTTTAATTGGATTACTTGCTTTTTTTTGGTTGAGGTGTGTGAGCTCTTTATATATTTTGGATGCCAACCCTTTATCGGATCTGTCATTTATGGAATATATTCTCCCATACTGTAGGATACTATTTTGTTCTATTGATGATGTCCTTGGCTGTACAGAAGCTCTTCAATTGATAATAGTGCCACTTGTTCATTTTTGCTTTTGTTTCCCATGCTCAGGGAGATATGTTGATGAAGAAGTCACTCATGTTTATGTCTAAGAGATTTTTGCCTATGGTTTTTCTAAGTGTTTTATGGTTTCATGACTTACATTCAGGTCTTTGATCCATTTCGAATTTACTTTTGTGTATGGGGTTAGACAGTGATCCAGTTTCATTCTCTTACATGTAGCTGTCCAGTTTTGCCAGCACCATCTGTTGAAGAGACTGTCATTTCCCCATTGTATGTCCATGGCTCCTTTATCATATATTAATTGACCATACATGTTTGGGTTAATGTCTAGAGTCTCTATTCTGTTCCACTGGTCTGTGGCTCTGTTCTTGTGCCAGTACCAAATTGTTTTGATTACTGTGGCTTTGTAGTAGAGGTTGACATTGGAGAGCGAGATCCCCCCCCACTTTATTTTTCCTTCTCAGGAGTGCTTTGGCTACTCAGGGTCTTTGGTGTTTCCATATGAATTTTTGAACTATTTGTTCCAGTTCATTGAAGAATGTTGTTGGTAATTTGATAGGGATAGCATCAAATCTGTATATTGCTTTGGGCAGGATGGCCATTTTGATTATATTAATTCTTCCTAGCCAAGAGCATGGGATGAGTTTCCATTTGCTAGGGTACTCTTTAATTTCTCTTAAGATTGTCTTATAGTTTTCAGGGTATAGGTCTTTCACTTCCTTTATTAAGTTTATTCCTAGGTATTTTATTCTTTTTGATGCTATTGCAAATGTAATTGTTTTCCTGATTTCTCTTTCTATTAGTTCATTGTTAGTGTATAGGAAAGCCACAGATTTCTGTGTGTTAATTTTGTACCCTGCAACTTTGCTGAAT
Organism: Manis javanica; assembly: GCF_040802235.1. Classification (NCBI taxonomy): domain Eukaryota; kingdom Metazoa; phylum Chordata; class Mammalia; order Pholidota; family Manidae; genus Manis; species Manis javanica. The sequence goes on along the minus strand of NW_027332196.1, from coordinate 160,844 downwards.
TCTGATATTAGTTCTAGTAGTTTTGGAGTGGAGTCTTTAGGGTCTTTTGTATACAATATCATGTCATCTTCAAAAAGTAACAGTTTGACTTCTTTACCAATGTGGATTCCTTGAATTTCTTTGTTTTGTCTAATTGCCATGGCTAGGACCTCCAGTACTATGTTGAATAACAGTGGGGAGAGTGAGCATCTCTGTCTTGTTCCTGATCTCAGAGGAAAAGCTTTCAGCCTCTCACTGTTCAGTTCGATGTTAGCTGTGGGTTTATCATATATGGCCTTTATTATGTTGAGGTACTTGCCCACTATACCCATTTTGTTGAGAGTTATCATGAATGGATGTTGAATTTTGTCAAATGCTTTTTCAGCATCTATGAGATGATAATGTGGATTTTGTCCTTTCTGTTGATGTGGTGGATGATGTTGATGGATTTTTGAATGTTGTTCCATCCTTGCTTCCCTGGGTTGAATCCCACTTGGTCATGGTGTATGATTCTGTTGATGTATTTTGAATTCGGTTTGCTAATATTTTGTTGAGTATTTTTGCATCTATGTTCATCAGGGATATTGGTCTGTAGTTTTTTTTTTGCTGGGGCCTTTGCCTGGTTTTGATATTAGGGTGATATTGACTTCATGGAATGAGTTTGGGAGTGTTTTCTCCTCTTCTATTTTTTGGAAAACTTTAAGGAGAATGGGTATTATGTATTCTCTGTATGTCTGATAAAATTCCCAGGTAAATTCATCTGGCCCGGGAGTTTTGTTCTTGGATAGTTTTTTGATTACTGATTCAATTTCGTTTCTGGTAATTGGTCTGTTTAGATTTTCTGTTTCTTTCTAGTTCAGTCTTGGAAGGTTGTATTTTTCTAGGAAGTTGTCCATTTCTCCTAGGTTTTCCAGCTTGTTAGCATATAGGTTTTCACACTATTCGCTAATAATTCTTTGGATTTCTGTGTGGTCCATCGTGATTTTTCCTTTCTCGTTTCTGATTCTGTTGACATGTGTTGATTCTCTTTCTCTTAATAAGTCTGGCTAGAGCCTTATCTATATTGTTTATTTTTCTCAAAGAACCAGCTCTTGGTTTCATTGATTTTTTGTATTGTTTTATTCTTCTCAATTTTATTTATTTCTTCTCTGATCTTTATTATGTCCCTCCTTCTGTGACCTTAGGCCTCATTTGTTCTTCTTTTTCCAATTTCGATAACTGTGACATTTGACTATTCATTTGGGATTGTTCTTCTTTCTTTAAAAATGCCTGGATTGCCACATAAATTCATCTTAAGACTGCTTTCGCTATGTCCCACAGAAGTTGGGGCTTTATGTTGTTGTTGTCGTTTGTTTCCATATATTGCTGGATCTCCATATTAATTTGGTCGTTGATCCATTGATTATTTAGGAGCATGTTGTTAAGCCTCCATGTGTTTGTGAGCCTTTTTGCTTTCTTTGTACAATTTATTTATAGCTTTATACCTTTGTCGTCTGAAAAGTTGGTTGGAAGGGTTTCAATCTTTTGAAATTTACTGAGGCTCTTTTTGTGGCCTAGTATGTGGTCTATTCTGGAGAATATTCCATGTGCACTTGAGAAGAATGTGTATCCTGTTGCTTTTGGATGTAGAATTCTGTAGATGTCTATTAGGTCCATCTGTTCTAGTGTGTTGTTCAGTGCCTCTGTGTCCTTACTTATTTTCTGTCTGGTGGATCTGTCCTTTGAAGTGAGTGGTGTGTTGAAGTCTCCCAAGATGAATCCATTGTATTCTATTTCCTCCTTTAATTCTTTTAGTATTTGTTTCACATATGTTTGTTCTCCTGTATTGGGTGCATGTATATTTATAATGGTTATATCATCTAGTTGGACTGAGCTGTTTATCATTATGTAATGTCCTTCTTTATCTCTTGTTACTTTCTTTATTTTGAAGTCTATTTTGTCTGATACTAGTATTGCAACACCTGCTTTTTTCTCCCTGTTGTTTGTATGAAATATCTTTTTCCATCCCTTGACTTTTAATCTGTGCATGTCTTTGGGTTTGAGGTGAGTTTCTTGTAAGCAGCATATAGATGGGTCTTGCTTTTTAATCCATTCTATTACTCTGTGTCTTTTGATTGGTGCATTAATTCTATTTACATTTAGGGTGTTTATTTAAATGTATATACTTACTGCCATTGCAGGCTTTGAGTTTGTGGTTACCAAAGGTTCAAGGTTATCTTCTTTGGTATCTTACTGTCTAAATTAACTCACTTATTGAGCTTTTATAAACACTGTCTGATGATTTATCTCTCTCCCTTCTTATTACTCCTCCTCCATTCTTCATATGTTGGGTGTATTGTTCCATGCTCTTTTTAGGAGTGCTCCCATCTTGAGAAGTCCCTATTAAATATTCTGTAGAGGTGGTCTGTTGGAGGCAAATTCCCTCAACTTTTGCTTTTCTGGGAATTGTTTAATCCCTCCTTCATATTTAAATGATAATCATGCTGGATACAGTATCCTTGGTTTAATGCCCTTCTGTTTCATTGCATTAAATATATCATGCTTTTCTCTTCTTGCCTGTAGGGTTTCTGTTGAGAAGTCTGATGATATCCTGATGGATTTTCCTTCATAGGTTACCTTTTTTCACTCTCTGTCTGCCTTTAATACTCTGTCCTTGTCCTTGATCTTTGCTATTTTAATTATTATGTGTCTTGGTGTCGTCCTCTTTGGATCCCGTCTCTCGGAAGTTCTGTGTGCTTCTGTGGTCTGAGGAACTATTTCCTCCCCCAGTTTGGGGAAGTTTTCAGCAATTATTTCTTCAAAGACACTTTCTCTCCCTTTTCATCTCTCTTATTCTTCTGGTACCCCTATAATGCGGATATTGTTCCTTTTGGATTGGTCACACAGTTCTCTTAATATTGTTTCATTTCTGGAGATCCTTTTATCTCTCTCTGCATCAGCTTCTATGCATTCCTGTTCTCTGGTTTCTCTTGCATCCCATCCACTCTGCTTTTAAGTCCTTCCAGAGATTGTTTTATTTCTGTAGTCTCCCTCTGTACTTGCTCCTTTAGCTCTTGCATATTTCTCTGCAGATCGATCAGCATGTTTATGATTTTTATTTTGAATTCTTTTTCAGGGAGACTGGTGAGATCTATCTCTGCAGGTCCTCTCTCAGGGGTTGTCTGGACTATTTTGGACTGGACTAAATTTTTCTGCCTTTTCATGGTGGTAGCAGTGGCTGTAGGCAGGTAGCGGGTATGTCAGCTGGGAGAAGAAAGTCCTTTCCTGCTTGCTGGATGCTTAGCCCTTCTCCACTGCCTGTGTCAGTTACCTGCACTCCTGAAGCAGCCACTGGGTTAATCCCTTAAGCTGTTGTGGGCGGGGTCTCAGTCAGAGCAGCTGCAGAGCCCTGCAGGGAGTGGCAGGTATGCCGGGTGCACTCCCACATGAAAGCAATTCCCCTGCCTGGCAGCTGTGTGCTGGCAGTGACCTTTGGGTCTGGCCCAGGTGGCTGTGCATCTGGCTGGGATTCTGAGTGGCTGCTGGGGGAGGGTCTACTCCTAGGCTGCTCCTCTGCCACTGCTGCCAGCTCCCACGGGCCGCTCCTGGGCACCTCTGGTGCTGCAGCTGTCGGCATGCATGGCCCACACTTGGGCCCCTCTGGTGCTGCCACAGGTGTGCGCAGGCCTCTCCCATGCCCCTCTGGCACTGCCTCTTGCACACACGGGCTGCTCACAGACCCCTATGGTGCTGTAGTCGCCAGTGTGCGTGGGCTGCTCCCGGGCTGCTTGGTTGCCACCACAGAGGGCTCATATGGGCCACTCCTGATCCCCTCTTGCACCGCTGCCCCCAACCCATGCTGCCGCTCTCCCACTAATGGGCCAGTGTGTTGAGGTCCATGCCAGTTGGGGGAATGACTGGCAGGCTGCTTATTGCCATGAGGGGCTTCAGAGCTGCACTACTGCCCAGGGGGTTAGGGTGCATAAAGTTCCCCAGGATTCCCAGCTTCTGGCTAAGTGTGCTGGGATGAATTCATCCAGCTGTGGGGTACCTGTCTCTTTAAGGCTTGCAAAAAGTACTCATTTTTCTTTTGTCTCATGGGCACCAGTTGCGGGGACCTGCCTGCAGGTTTTGCTTTTCCGTTTCTCTAATGTCCAGTACCCCATGCACCATGTGTCTGTGCTCCAGGTGCAGATTTCTAGAGCTGGTTGTTTAGCAGTCCTGGGCTTTCACTCCCTCCCTGTTCTGACTCCTTTCTTCCCACCGGGTTTTGGAGTGGGGAAGCATTCAGGTCCCACCTGGCTGCTGCTTGTATCTTACCCCCTTCATGTGATGTTGAGTTCTAGCAGATATAGATGTAGACTGGCTGTTGTAATGTATCCACTGGTGTCTCTTTTAGGAATAGTTGTATTTATTGTATTTTCATAAATATATATGTTTTGGGGAGGAGATTTCCACTGAACTACTCACTCTGCCATCTTGGATCTGTGCCCCTCTGCCCATTTTTAATTAGGTAATTTGCCTTTCATGGGTTGAGACATGTGAGTTCTTCATATATTTTAGATGTTAACAACTTGTGGGATATGTCATTAACAAATATATACTTGCATACTGTAGAATGTCCTTTTATTCTACTGATGGTGCCATTTTCTTTACAGAACATTTTTAGTTCAATGCAGTCCCATTTGTTCATTTGTACTGTTGTTCCCCTTGCCAGAAGAGATGTGTTCAGAAAAAAGAAGTTCATGTTAATATGAAAGAGATTTTACTTAGGTTTTCTTCTAAGAATTATATGGTTACATGATTTCCGTTCAGATATTTCATCCATTTTGAGATTACCTCTGTGTGTGTATTTAGACAATAACCTGGTTTCATACTCTAACATGTAGCTGAAAAGATAACACCACTTGTTGAAGAGGCTGTCATTTCCCCATTGCATATACATGATTCCTGTATCATGCATTAACTGACCACATAAGCTTGGGTTTATGTCTGGGATCTCTGTTCTCTTCCATGAAGAATAATCTCTAATTTGATCTAACACAGCACTGAATGCTTTTCAGTTACTTAATCCTAGAACAAACAGAATCAGATGGTAAAACTGAGGTGTACAAAACTGTTATGTGGGTATGTACTTTAATTCAAAAAGTTAAGGTTGCTATGAATAAGACATACAAATACGTTTAAGTGAAGATGTTCCTGAAGCTTATTAAAACTGATCATCCAATCAAAACAACAAGCATGAGTCTGGGCCTGAACTCTATCTGGTTGATAGAGAAGTGCTTCCATGCAATCAGAAAACTGGCTTGGAAGTTTAAAAAGGGCCTATTTACAATGAGGAATGTGGGGGGAACTTGGTGATGGGGGGAGTCTAGTAAACATAATGTTCCTCATGTAATTGTAGGGTAATGATACCAAAATTAAAAATTTTAAAAAGGGCTTATTTTTCCATCATGTCTGGATGCTTCAGAGAGACCCAGAGTAAACTGTTCATTATAAGCAGTTCTCCATTTCTATGTAGGCATGCCCATAATGTGTGGGCATGTCCAAGAGTTAAGTGTACTGTGAATACAAATTGCAAATAGATTGAAGGGAAGATATTTCTGGGGTCCTACAACTTATTCATTGATGCATGACTACAAAGTGCTCGTTTGTGCCTGAACTCTGTGTGAACTAATCCTGCACAGGACAGCTCTCACTGTGAATTGCAGGGAGAAAAACAATGTTATGAGTCTCAGGCTAAATGCCTCTGTGCAGGACTAAGACTGCAGCATTAAAACACTCTGAATAAACCCTGTCATTGTTGGGTCCTATCTTCCCAGGTTTGTAACCCTCCAGCAGGACCTTTTTAGTGATGGCCTTAACAGAGGACACACACCGGCACCTCCTCCTCTTTGTGAAATAGCAATGCCCTGAAGAGACCTTTCTAGAAAAGACAGAAGCTGCCACAGGAGAGCCTTATGGCAGACACTGCTGGGGAAACAATCCACCGTGCACTGAGGAGACCTTCCCTGAGAGAATACTAGGCTGCTTTCCCTTTGCATGCAACTTGCTCGTATATGATAGGAAAACTTAGTGAACATTGCAGTAGAAGGCTGTCTTCTCTGTCTGCACTCTAACTCACAGAGATAAGTGTGCTATGAATAGGCCTTAGCACTATCCACCCCAGAAGGTTCAGAGCAAGGTGCTTTGAAATAACAGCAGTGGAGGCAAGTCAGCTTTGGATTCAGCTTAGGTGAGTAAAAGAAGGCAGTGCAGAATGTCCCATTCAAGGAAACATTCAAGTCTTTGTAGTGGATGCTGAAACTGAGCCTGCAATGTGCTTTCCGTATCTGTCCTTTGAGCCTGCACTCTAAGCACCTGAATGAAGTCTGCCCAGTACAGCTCTCTCTTGCTGAGCGGCAGACACTCGCTTTGGTTGCTGTTCAGTCTGAGGCCTTGCTGAGGTAGCCTGGCTGATGGAAAAACGTTTGCATACAATGAATTCAGCTTGGAAGTTTAAAACACGGCTTTTTTATCTGCTACTGTCTGGCTACTTCAGAGAGGTCCAGAGTAGACTGTGGGTTGTCAGCTAGTCTCCCATGCCACAGGATGATTTTTTAAATCTAGGTTCACATTGGCTTCAGGCCCCAAGTAACATGTCAGCAAGAGGTGTGTGCAAGCCTCCCCACAGTCCGCTGGCAGGTTGGCACTAAGCCTCAGAGCTGAATTCCCACAGAGAAGACTCTGAGGCTATCTCTGTCCCAGTGATTTGTTTCTCAGATATGTGCAGATTGACAGCTAAACGTTGCACTGGATAGGTGTGCTACTTATATATACTTGTACTCCAAGACAAAAGTGTACTGTGAAAGAGGTATTCTGCATAACCACAGGATATGAAGCAGAGCAAGTTGCTTTCTACACAGCATTGGAAGCAGGGTGCTTGGGTGTTCTGTTCAATAGGCCTAAAGCAGGGAGCACCAGCAGCCTCTTTCAAGTAAGGTGCTATTTATGGCTGGCTAATGAAGCTGAATTCAAACCTGCCCTGAAAATTGTTCTGGGCTACCTAAGCTCTAACCTCATGATCTAACACTGCAACCAACACCTTTCAGTTACTTTCTGCTAACCCATACAGAGTGGGATGGCAAAACCTAGGTGTGCTTAGGTGTCCTCTGTGAATGTGACTTAAGTCCCAGAGATACATGTGCTGTGATAAGGACTTCCAACTAGATTTAAGGGAAGATGTTGTTGGGGCTCCTTACACCTGATCATCCATTCATCAGCACCAAGCTCTTCTCTAGGCCAGTACTCTATCAGCCTGAACTAACCATGTGCAGCACAGCTCTCTCTTTGTGATCTGCAGGGAGAAAGAATCATTTGCTATCATTCATAGGCTAAATGATTAAGGGCACTCCTAAGATTCCTACATTCAAGCACACGGATGGAAGCCTCTCATGCTTGGCTGATTTCTCCACAGGTTTGTAATCCTCTGGGAGGTCCCTGCTTCCTGAGGGCGCTAGAGGTGAATGCACAGAGCCGCCTCATCCCTGTAAGTAATAGCAATGCCCTGAAGATGCCTTTTTAGTAAAGTGTCAGAAACTGCTGCAAGAGAGCCTTATGCCAGACTCTGCTGGGGAAATAATTCACCATGCCTGAGGAGATCCTCCCTGAGAGAATACCAAGCTGCTTTCCCCTTGCATACAACTTGATCCTATGAGACATGGAAAATTCAGTAAACACTGCAGTAGAAGGCTATCTTCTCTGTATATATTGTAACTCACATAGATAAGTGAGCTGCGAATAGGCCTTAGCACCAGCCTCCCGGGAAGGTGCAGATCAAGATGCTTTGAAATAACAGCAGTCAGTGCAAGTCAGCTTGGATTCAGCTTATGTGAGTGAAAGAAAGCAGTGCAGGATGCCCCATGTAATGAATCATTCAGTTCTTGTAGTGAACGCTGAAACTGAGCTTGCAATGTGCTTTCCATATCTGTCCTGTGTGCTTGCACTCTAAGCACCTGGGTGAAGTCTGCCCTGTACAGCTCTCTCTTGCTGAGTGGCAGACACTTGCTTGTGTAGCTGTTCACCCTGAGGCCTTAATAAGGCAGCCTGGCTGATGGAGAAATGCTTGCAAAGATTGAATTCAGCTTGGAAGTTTAAGATATGACTTTTCTCCTCCTACTGCCTGCCTGCTTCAGAGAGGTCCAGAGTAGACTGTGGGCTGTAAGCCAGTCACCTGTGCCACAGGCTGATCTTTGAAAACTAGGTGCACATTGGCTTCAGGGCCCAAATAACATGTCAGCAAGAGGAGTGAGCAAGCCTATCAACACAGGTGGCAGATGGGCCCTAAGCCTCAGAGCTGTGTCCCTCAGAGAAGGCTCTGAGGCTGTCTCTCTCACACTGATTTGCTTCTCAGACATATCTAGATTGAGAGATAACATTGCTCTGGCAAGATTTGCTACTTATATATACTTGTACACCCAGAGTCAAGTATACTGCCAAGATAGCTTCTGTGAAGCCCCAGGGGAAGAAGCTGATCAAGCTGCTTTCTGCACAGCATTGGATGCAGGACGGATGGGCGTTCTGTTTCAATAGGCCAAAAGCAGGCAGCACCAGGAGCCTCTTTCAAGTAAGCTTTTCTACATGGCTAGTGAAGCTAAATTCAAACCTGCAATGGAAATTGTTTGCAGGTACCTAAGCTCTAACTTCACATTTTAACACTTTCAGTTACTTTCTCCTAACTCATACAAAGTGGGATGGCAAAACCTAGGTGTGCATTGTGTCCTCTGTGAATGTGCCTAAAGTCAAAGACATATGTGTGTTTTAAAAATGACTTGCAACTACATTTAAGGGAAGATGCTGTTGGGGAGCCTTACAGCTGATCATTCTTTCATCAGCACAAACCTCTGCTCTGGGCCAGGACTCTATCAGCCTGAACTATGTGCAGGGAAGTTCTCTCTTTGTGATCTGCACAGAGAAAGAATCCTTTGCTATGATTCTTAGGCTAAATGCTTAAGGGCAGTCCTAAGACTTCTGCATCCAAGCACACTGAATAAAACCTCTCATGCTGGGCTTGTTTTCTCCACAGGTTTGTAATCCTGTGGGAGGGCCTCATTTCCTGAGGGTGCTAGAAGAGGACACACAGAGACACCTCATCCCAGTGAGTAATAACAATGCCCTGAAGATGTCTTTGTAGTAAAGTGTCAGAAACTGCTACAGGAGAGCCTTATGCCAGACTCTGCTGGGGAAACAATCTACCATGCACTGAGGAGACCCTCCCTGAGAGGATACTAGGCTGCTCTCCACTTACATGCACCTTGCTCCTATGTGATATGGAAAAGACTAAACATTGCAGTAGAAGGCTGTCCTCTCTGTATGCCCTTTTTCTCACAGACATAAGTGGGTCACGAATAGGCCTGAGCACTCACCACATAGGAAGGTGCAGAACAAGATGCTCTGAAAAAGCAGCAGTGGAGGCAAGTCAGCTTTGAATTTAGCTAACGTGAGTGTAAGAACGCAGTGCAGAATGTCCATGCAAGGATTCATTCAAGTCGTTGCAGTGGATGCTGAAACTGAGCTTGAAATGTGCTTTCCATGTCTGTCCTGTGTGCCTGCACTCTAAGCAACTGAATGAAGTCAGCAATGTACAGCTTTCTCTTTTTGAGCGGCAGACTCTCGCATGTGTGGCCGTTTAGCTCGAGGCCTTGCTGAAGCAGCCTGGCTGACAGAGAAATGTTTGCATAGAATGAATTCAGCGTGGGAGTTTAAAATGGCACTTTTTTTCTGCTACTACCTGGCTGCTTCAGAGTGGCCGATGTTAGACTGGTGGCTATATAAGATGGTCTCCCATGCCACAGGCCCAGCTTTAGAAACTAGGTGCCCTTTGTCTTCAGGCCTCAAGCAACATGTCAGCAAGCAGTGTGTGCAAGCCTCTCCACAGCCCGGTGGTGGAAAGGCCCTCAGCCTTAGAGCTGCAGTCCTGCAGAGAAGGCTCTGAGGCTGTCTTAGTCAAAGTGATTTGCTGCTCAGACACATCCAGTTTGACTGATAAACACTGCTGTGGCAAGGTGAGCTTCTAGTATATACTTGTACTCCCAGACACAAAGATACTGTGAAGAGGTCTTCTGCACAGCCTCAGGGAAGAAGCAGAGCAAGTCGCTTTCTGCACAGCATTGGAAGCAGGACAGATGGGCGTTCTGTTCAATAGAACAAAAGCCGGCAGCACCAGGAGCCTCTGCCCAGTAAGCTGCACTTTATGGCTAGTGAAGCTGAATTCAAACCTGCAATGGAAATTTTTCTGGGGTACCTAAGCTCTAACTTCACGATCTAAGACTTTCAGTTACTTCCTCGTAACTTATACAGTGTGGGATAGAAAAAAACTTAGGTATGCATGGTGTTCTCAGTGAATGTGACTTAAGTCCAAGGGATACGTGTGTGGTGAATTGGAATTGCAAGTTGCTGTTGAGGATCCTTGCAGCTGATCATCCATTCATCAGTAACAAGCTTTGCTCTGGACCAGAACTCTATCAGCCTGTACTAACTATGTGCAGCACAGCTCTCTGTCATCTGCAGGGAGAAAGAATCCTTTGCTATGATTCTTAGGCTAAATGCTTAAGGACAGCCCTAAGACTTCTGCATTCAAGCACACTGAAGACAGCCTCTCGTGCTTGGCTGTTTTCTCTACATGTTTGTAATCCTCCGGGAGGGCCTTGTTTCCTGAGGGCGCTAGAAGAGGACACAAAGAGCCACCTCATCCTTTAATAGCAATGCCCTGAAGGTGCCATTGTAGTAAAGTGTCATAAACTGCTGCAGGAGAGCCTTATGCCAGACATTGCTGGGGAAACAATTCACCATGCACCGAGGAGACCCTCCTTTAGAGAATACTAGGCTGCTTTTGCGTTGCATGCAATTTGCTCTTATGTGATATGGAAAACAGTAAACTTTGCAGTAGAAGGCGGTCTTCTTCACTGTATGCCCTCTATCTCAAAGATGTAAGTGAGCTTCGAATAGGCCTTAGCACTAGCGACACAAGAAGTTGCAGAACAAGATGCTTTGAAATAAAAGCAGTGGAGGCAATTCAGCTTTGGATTCAGCTTATGTGGGTGAAAGAAAGCAGTGCAGGATGCCCCATTCAAGGAACCATTTAAGTCTTGGCAATGGATGCTGAAACTCAGCTTGCAATGTGCTTTCTGTGTCTGTCCTGTGTGCCTGCACTCCAAGCGACTGAGTGAAGTCTGCTGTGTACAGCTCTCATGCTGAGTGGCGGACGCTCACTTGTGTGGCCATTTAGCAAGAGGTAGGTAGTGGTTGCGTCGGTCTGTTTATTGTGTGGTTAATGGAGGGTGTTGTGGGTGTTATGAGCCGTGATATTTAACTTGTGTGTGATGTTTGCGTGTGTTGTGAGATGTATTGTTCTGTGATTTGTGTATTATTTTGTCTGTTGAGGGAATGTATTGATGTGTTCCTTTATGTGTGTGTGTTTTGTGTGTACGACGTTTGTATTGTACATCTTTTCTGTGAGGTGTTTGTGTTCGTTGGGTCTTGTGTTATGTGTGAAGTGCGTTGTTTGTCTTTTGTGTATATGGTAGGGCATGATTTGTGGTGTTTGTTGTGTGATTGTGTGTGTATTCTGTGTTGTGTTAAATGTTGCGTGCTGTGTTACTGTGTGTTTCATGCTGTGATGCTTGAGCTCTGTTGATTTAATGTGTGTGGCGCTGTTTATGTGGTTGTGTGTGTGTTTCCGGTGTGTTGTGCTCTTTCTGTGCTGTGACTGTTATGAATGTGATGGGTGCAGTTTGGGTACTGTGTTGTTTGTAGTGCGTGTTCTTCGTGTATTGCGCTGTGGAGTTGTGTGTACTGGGGTGTTTGTGGATCCCTCTGTGTTGGGTGTTGTGTGCTTGGAGTGTGTGTCTGTGTGTTGTATGTTTGGCCTCTCTTGCGTAGCGTGTTGTGTTCGTGGTCGGGAATGTTATTTGCTCTGTGTGTGGTTTCCTGTTTCCGGTTTAGTGTGTGATGTGACCGCACGTTGTTGCGCGAAGTGCAACGTACTGAGTTCTCAGCTGCATGTGTGCTGCGTGTGTTCTTTTCCGTTTTCCGTGTTGTGCGTGTGTTGTGTCATCTGTGTGTTTTCCATGTTGTTACAGATATTCATTGTGTGCTGTGTTGTATACGCTTTCTACATATGTGTTCAGTGCTTTGCATTGTGTGTCCTGTGAGGACCTGTGTGCTGTACGTTTTATGTGTGTTTTGTGTGATGTGTGTAGTGTGTGAAACGTGTGCTTCATAAATTCGTTGTTCTTTTTGTTGTGGTTTGTGTATTTTTTCAATGTCATTTTCCATGCGTTGTGTGTAGTGTGTGTTCTTTCTGTGCGATTGTGATTGTTTGTGTGTGTGTTGGACAGGTTGTGTGTGTGGTTGGCTGTTTGAGTAATGAGTGTAATTTGTGATCTGTGTACTGTGTGTGGTCACGCTTGGTGAGTGTGCCTCACTGTGTGTGTTCTGTTTACTCTGCGAAACGTGGTTCACGTGCATTTCGTGGAGACATGTGCTTGGTGCGTGTGGGGTTTAGTTGTTTAGTGTGATGTACTGTTTGTGTGTTGAGAGGTTGTATGTAAACTGGTTTTGCGTGTTGTGTGTGCACTGTGTCTGTGTTGTATGAGTTCTGCTGGTGCATTCTGTGTGTTCTGCGTGTCTGTGTTGTATGTCCTGTGTGTGTCATTTTATATGTATTGTATGGTTTGTGTAGTATGGAGAGTGTGTTGTTTGTGCTAGCTGTTGTGATATACATTTTGTGTGCGTTGTGTGCTGTGTGACATTTTGGTTCTTTGCTTTATGTCTTGCAGTGTGGGTGGTGTGTTATGAGTGTTCTTTACTGTGCATTGTGTGTACTTGATCTGTGTCGCGCTTCTTGGATTTGTTGTTTGCGTAGTGTGGTGTTTGTGTTGTTTGTATATGTTAGTGAATGATTTGTGGTGTTTGTTTTGTGATTCTGTGTGTAATCTGTCTTGCTCTGCTATGTGTGCTGTGTGTCCTTGTGTGTTTTGTGTGGTGATGTCTGTGATCTGTGGGTCTTCTTTATTTCCTGAGTCATGTGTGCTGTCCGTGTTGTGTGTGTTGTGTATGTGCTATATGCGGTATGGGTTCTTTACTGCTTGTTGGGGTACATTGCTCCGTGTACTTTTCTCTGTGTGGCATGCAATGTGTGAGGTGTGTGGTTGTGAGTTGTGTGTTGTGTGCACTGAGAGGTTCTTTGTGTGTTACGTATTTTGTCATTTCTGATGAGCTATCCATTGGTGTTTGAACATGCTGCGTGTTGGTTCTGTGGCTTCCGGTGTCCTGTTTGATGTGAAATGTGTCTGGTCTTTCTGTTGTCTGTTGTGTTATGTACTGTGTTGTATGAATGCTGTCTATATGCTTTCTGTGTGTGACGTATAGGGTAGACGTTGGTTGGTCTGTGTATTTTGAGCACTCTGCGTGATGTTGGTTTTGCGTTGTGTCTGATGTCTTCCGTGAGTGTGCGTGTATTTTTGTCTGTGTGTCTGTGTGTCGTGCTTCATGCTGTCTGCTTACGGGTCTGTGTGTGATCTCTATTGCATGCTTGTGGCTGTGTGTGGTGTGCGTAGTGCATTCTCGGTGTGTTGTGTGTGGTTTTGTTGGTTGTGCATGGGTTTGTCCTGAGTTGCCGTCTGTTTTGTGTGTGTATTTGTGATTTGTGTGTGGTTGTGTTAGAGAGGTTGTGTGTGTTTTGCTGTTTGAGTTATGCACGTGATGTGAGATGTGTTGGCTGTGTGCAGTTGTGCTTCTTGAGTATGTCTCATGGTGTGTGCAGTACATAGACTGTGCCATGTTTTCCGTGTGAGTTGTGAGCTGTTATGTGCCCTGAGGTGTGTGGTGTGTATCTTGAGACTCTAGTTTTTTTGTGTTTCTGTGTTGTGTGAGGGTTCTGCACTGTGCTCCCGTGTGAGGATGTATGTGCGGTGTGTGTGCGCATGGCTGTGTGTGTAGCGTGCAGTGATTGAAATGTGTGCTACTTGTCTTCTTTGCTGGTTATGTGTGTTTTGCGTATGGATTTTTGAGTGTTGTGTGTGATTGTGATTTGTGTGTGGTATTCCTTGAGTGGTTGAGTGTGTGTGGTTGTTATGTTTGTGATGTTTGTGATGCATCGTCCGTGTGTGGTTGTGCTTGTTCAGTGTGCCTCATTGTGTGTGCTGCATGTACTCTCGCAAATGTGATTGGTGTGTTGTATGAGAAATCCGCGCTCTGTCCTGACTGGTGTGTGCCCTGTGACTGTTGTGCTGATACTTTTTGAGTTTTGTGTGTGTGTGCATCGTGTAGTGGTGCCCATGTGTGTACATGTGTGTGGGGTGTGTAGTGTGTAAAATGTGTGCTACGTGTGTTTATTTTTGGTTGTGTGTTTTGCGTGTGGTTTTTATTTGTTGTGTTTGTTTTGCATTTGTGATCGTGATACGAGTTTGGCTGTGTTTGAGAGGTTGTGTGTGCAAGTGGTTATGTGTGTGAGGGGAGATGTGTTATCTGTGTGTGGTTTTGCTTGTGTAGTGTGCCTCATAGTGTGTGTGGTGTTCGTAGGGTTAACTGTAGTGTGTGAGAATTGTGTGCCTTTAGGTTCTGCGATGTTTGTGGTGTACGTAGTTTCATATGTGGTGCTGTTTGCGTGTTGAGTTTGTGTGTGTTCTGGTTTGTGGTGTAGACTTGTTTGTTGTCGTTACTCCTTGAGTGTGTGTGGTGTGTGGCTTCATGTGTGGTGTGTAGTGGTTGCGTTGGTCTGTGTGTTGTGTGGTTAATGGTGGGTGTTGAGGGTGTTATGAGCTGTGGTATTTAATTTGTGTGTGATGTTTGTGTGTGTTGTGTGATGTGCTGTTCTGTGATTTGTGTATTATGTTGTGTGTTTTGCTGATGTATTGATGTGTTTCTTATTGTGTGTGTGTTGTGAGTGCGACATTTGTGTTGTGCATTTTTCTGTGTGGTGTTTTGTGTTTGTTGGGTTTAGTGTTATGTGTGAAGTGCATTTTTTGTCTTTTGCGTATATTTGAGGGCGTTTATGTGGTGTTTGTGGTGTGATTGTGTGTGTATTCTGTGTTGTGTTACATGTTTCGTGCTGTGTTACTGTGTGTTTCATGCTGTGATGCTTGAGCTCTGTTGATTTAATGTGTGTGGCGCTGTTTAGGTGGTTGTGTGTGTGTCTGTTTCCTGTGCGCTGTGTTGTGTTCTTTCTGTGCTGCGACTGTTGTGCATGTGATGGGTGCAGTTTGGGTACTGTGTTGTTTGTAGTGCGTGTTCTTCGTGTATTGCGCTGTGGAGTTGTGTGTACTGGGGTGGTTGTGGATCCCTCTGTGTTGGGTGTTGTGTGCTTGGAGTGTGTGTCTGTGTGTTGTATGTTTGGCCTCTCTTGCGTAGCGTGTTGTGTTCGTGGTCGGGAATGTTATTTGCTCTGTGTGTGGTTTCCTGTTTCCGGTTTAGTGTGTGATGTGACCGCACGTTGTTGCGCGAAGTGCAACGTACTGAGTTCTCAGCTGCATGTGTGCTGCGTGTGTTCTTTTCCGTTTTCCGTGTTGTGCGTGTGTTGTGTCATCTGTGTGTTTTCCATGTTGTTACAGATATTCATTGTGTGCTGTGTTGTATACGCTTTCTACATATGTGTTCAGTGCTTTGCATTGTGTGTCCTGTGAGGACCTGTGTGCTGTACGTTTTATGTGTGTTTTGTGTGATGTGTGTAGTGTGTGAAACGTGTGCTTCATAAATTCGTTGTTCTTTTTGTTGTGGTTTGTGTATTTTTTCAATGTCATTTTCCATGCGTTGTGTGTAGTGTGTGTTCTTTCTGTGCGATTGTGATTGTTTGTGTGTGTGTTGGACAGGTTGTGTGTGTGGTTGGCTGTTTGAGTAATGAGTGTAATTTGTGATCTGTGTACTGTGTGTGGTCACGCTTGGTGAGTGTGCCTCACTGTGTGTGTTCTGTTTACTCTGCGAAACGTGGTTCACGTGCATTTCGTGGAGACATGTGCTTGGTGCGTGTGGGGTTTAGTTGTTTAGTGTGATGTACTGTTTGTGTGTTGAGAGGTTGTATGTAAACTGGTTTTGCGTGTTGTGTGTGCACTGTGTCTGTGTTGTATGAGTTCTGCTGGTGCATTCTGTGTGTTCTGCGTGTCTGTGTTGTATGTCCTGTGTGTGTCATTTTATATGTATTGTATGGTTTGTGTAGTATGGAGAGTGTGTTGTTTGTGCTAGCTGTTGTGATATACATTTTGTGTGCGTTGTGTGCTGTGTGACATTTTGGTTCTTTGCTTTATGTCTTGCAGTGTGGGTGGTGTGTTATGAGTGTTCTTTACTGTGCATTGTGTGTACTTGATCTGTGTCGCGCTTCTTGGATTTGTTGTTTGCGTAGTGTGGTGTTTGTGTTGTTTGTATATGTTAGTGAATGATTTGTGGTGTTTGTTTTGTGATTCTGTGTGTAATCTGTCTTGCTCTGCTATGTGTGCTGTGTGTCCTTGTGTGTTTTGTGTGGTGATGTCTGTGATCTGTGGGTCTTCTTTATTTCCTGAGTCATGTGTGCTGTCCGTGTTGTGTGTGTTGTGTATGTGCTATATGCGGTATGGGTTCTTTACTGCTTGTTGGGGTACATTGCTCCGTGTACTTTTCTCTGTGTGGCATGCAATGTGTGAGGTGTGTGGTTGTGAGTTGTGTGTTGTGTGCACTGAGAGGTTCTTTGTGTGTTACGTATTTTGTCATTTCTGATGAGCTATCCATTGGTGTTTGAACATGCTGCGTGTTGGTTCTGTGGCTTCCGGTGTCCTGTTTGATGTGAAATGTGTCTGGTCTTTCTGTTGTCTGTTGTGTTATGTACTGTGTTGTATGAATGCTGTCTATATGCTTTCTGTGTGTGACGTATAGGGTAGACGTTGGTTGGTCTGTGTATTTTGAGCACTCTGCGTGATGTTGGTTTTGCGTTGTGTCTGATGTCTTCCGTGAGTGTGCGTGTATTTTTGTCTGTGTGTCTGTGTGTCGTGTTTCATGCTGTCTGCATACGGGTCTGTGTGTGATCTCTATTGCATGCTTGTGGCTGTGTGTGGTGTGCGTAGTGCATTCTCGGTGTGTTGTGTGTGGTTTTGTTGGTTGTGCATGGGTTTGTCCTGAGTTGCCGTCTGTTTTGTGTGTGTATTTGTGATTTGTGTGTGGTTGTGTTAGAGAGGTTGTGTGTGTTTTGCTGTTTGAGTTATGCACGTGATGTGAGATGTGTTGGCTGTGTGCAGTTGTGCTTCTTGAGTATGTCTCATGGTGTGTGCAGTACATAGACTGTGCCATGTTTTCCGTGTGAGTTGTGAGCTGTTATGTGCCCTGAGGTGTGTGGTGTGTATCTTGAGACTCTAGTTTTTTTGTGTTTCTGTGTTGTGTGAGGGTTCTGCACTGTGCTCCCGTGTGAGGATGTATGTGCGGTGTGTGTGCGCATGGCTGTGTGTGTAGCGTGCAGTGATTGAAATGTGTGCTACTTGTCTTCTTTGCTGGTTATGTGTGTTTTGCGTATGGATTTTTGAGTGTTGTGTGTGATTGTGATTTGTGTGTGGTATTCCTTGAGTGGTTGAGTGTGTGTGGTTGTTATGTTTGTGATGTTTGTGATGCATCGTCCGTGTGTGGTTGTGCTTGTTCAGTGTGCCTCATTGTGTGTGCTGCATGTACTCTCGCAAATGTGATTGGTGTGTTGTATGAGAAATCCGCGCTCTGTCCTGACTGGTGTGTGCCCTGTGACTGTTGTGCTGATACTTTTTGAGTTTTGTGTGTGTGTGCATCGTGTAGTGGTGCCCATGTGTGTACATGTGTGTGGGGTGTGTAGTGTGTAAAATGTGTGCTACGTGTGTTTATTTTTGGTTGTGTGTTTTGCGTGTGGTTTTTATTTGTTGTGTTTGTTTTGCATTTGTGATCGTGATACGAGTTTGGCTGTGTTTGAGAGGTTGTGTGTGCAAGTGGTTATGTGTGTGAGGGGAGATGTGTTATCTGTGTGTGGTTTTGCTTGTGTAGTGTGCCTCATAGTGTGTGTGGTGTTCGTAGGGTTAACTGTAGTGTGTGAGAATTGTGTGCCTTTAGGTTCTGCGATGTTTGTGGTGTACGTAGTTTCATATGTGGTGCTGTTTGCGTGTTGAGTTTGTGTGTGTTCTGGTTTGTGGTGTAGACTTGTTTGTTGTCGTTACTCCTTGAGTGTGTGTGGTGTGTGGCTTCATGTGTGGTGTGTAGTGGTTGCGTTGGTCTGTGTGTTGTGTGGTTAATGGTGGGTGTTGAGGGTGTTATGAGCTGTGGTATTTAATTTGTGTGTGATGTTTGTGTGTGTTGTGTGATGTGCTGTTCTGTGATTTGTGTATTATGTTGTGTGTTTTGCTGATGTATTGATGTGTTTCTTATTGTGTGTGTGTTGTGAGTGCGACATTTGTGTTGTGCATTTTTCTGTGTGGTGTTTTGTGTTTGTTGGGTTTAGTGTTATGTGTGAAGTGCATTTTTTGTCTTTTGCGTATATTTGAGGGCGTTTATGTGGTGTTTGTGGTGTGATTGTGTGTGTATTCTGTGTTGTGTTACATGTTTCGTGCTGTGTTACTGTGTGTTTCATGCTGTGATGCTTGAGCTCTGTTGATTTAATGTGTGTGGCGCTGTTTATGTGGTTGTGTGTGTGTCTGTTTCCTGTGCGCTGTGTTGTGTTCTTTCTGTGCTGCGACTGTTGTGCATGTGATGGGTGCAGTTTGGGTACTGTGTTGTTTGTAGTGCGTGTTCTTCGTGTATTGCGCTGTGGAGTTGTGTGTACTGGGGTGGTTGTGGATCCCTCTGTGTTGGGTGTTGTGTGCTTGGAGTGTGTGTCTGTGTGTTGTATGTTTGGCCTCTCTTGCGTAGCGTGTTGTGTTCGTGGTCGGGAATGTTATTTGCTCTGTGTGTGGTTTCCTGTTTCAGGTTTAGTGTGTGATGTGACCGCACGTTGTTGCGCGAAGTGCAACGTACTGAGTTCTCAGCTGCATGTGTGCTGCGTGTGTTCTTTTCCGTTTTCCGTGTTGTGCGTGTGTTGTGTCATCTGTGTGTTTTCCATGTTGTTACAGATATTCATTGTGTGCTGTGTTGTATACGCTTTCTACATATGTGTTCAGTGCTTTGCATTGTGTGTCCTGTGAGGACCTGTGTGCTGTACGTTTTATGTGTGTTTTGTGTGATGTGTGTAGTGTGTGAAACGTGTGCTTCATAAATTCGTTGTTCTTTTTGTTGTGGTTTGTGTATTTTTTCAATGTCATTTTCCATGCGTTGTGTGTAGTGTGTGTTCTTTCTGTGCGATTGTGATTGTTTGTGTGTGTGTTGGACAGGTTGTGTGTGTGGTTGGCTGTTTGAGTAATGAGTGTAATTTGTGATCTGTGTACTGTGTGTGGTCACGCTTGGTGAGTGTGCCTCACTGTGTGTGTTCTGTTTACTCTGCGAAACGTGGTTCACGTGCATTTCGTGGAGACATGTGCTTGGTGCGTGTGGGGTTTAGTTGTTTAGTGTGATGTACTGTTTGTGTGTTGAGAGGTTGTATGTAAACTGGTTTTGCGTGTTGTGTGTGCACTGTGTCTGTGTTGTATGAGTTCTGCTGGTGCATTCTGTGTGTTCTGCGTGTCTGTGTTGTATGTCCTGTGTGTGTCATTTTATATGTATTGTATGGTTTGTGTAGTATGGAGAGTGTGTTGTTTGTGCTAGCTGTTGTGATATACATTTTGTGTGCGTTGTGTGCTGTGTGACATTTTGGTTCTTTGCTTTATGTCTTGCAGTGTGGGTGGTGTGTTATGAGTGTTCTTTACTGTGCATTGTGTGTACTTGATCTGTGTCGCGCTTCTTGGATTTGTTGTTTGCGTAGTGTGGTGTTTGTGTTGTTTGTATATGTTAGTGAATGATTTGTGGTGTTTGTTTTGTGATTCTGTGTGTAATCTGTCTTGCTCTGCTATGTGTGCTGTGTGTCCTTGTGTGTTTTGTGTGGTGATGTCTGTGATCTGTGGGTCTTCTTTATTTCCTGAGTCATGTGTGCTGTCCGTGTTGTGTGTGTTGTGTATGTGCTATATGCGGTATGGGTTCTTTACTGCTTGTTGGGGTACATTGCTCCGTGTACTTTTCTCTGTGTGGCATGCAATGTGTGAGGTGTGTGGTTGTGAGTTGTGTGTTGTGTGCACTGAGAGGTTCTTTGTGTGTTACGTATTTTGTCATTTCTGATGAGCTATCCATTGGTGTTTGAACATGCTGCGTGTTGGTTCTGTGGCTTCCGGTGTCCTGTTTGATGTGAAATGTGTCTGGTCTTTCTGTTGTCTGTTGTGTTATGTACTGTGTTGTATGAATGCTGTCTATATGCTTTCTGTGTGTGACGTATAGGGTAGACGTTGGTTGGTCTGTGTATTTTGAGCACTCTGCGTGATGTTGGTTTTGCGTTGTGTCTGATGTCTTCCGTGAGTGTGCGTGTATTTTTGTCTGTGTGTCTGTGTGTCGTGTTTCATGCTGTCTGCATACGGGTCTGTGTGTGATCTCTATTGCATGCTTGTGGCTGTGTGTGGTGTGCGTAGTGCATTCTCGGTGTGTTGTGTGTGGTTTTGTTGGTTGTGCATGGGTTTGTCCTGAGTTGCCGTCTGTTTTGTGTGTGTATTTGTGATTTGTGTGTGGTTGTGTTAGAGAGGTTGTGTGTGTTTTGCTGTTTGAGTTATGCACGTGATGTGAGATGTGTTGGCTGTGTGCAGTTGTGCTTCTTGAGTATGTCTCATGGTGTGTGCAGTACATAGACTGTGCCATGTTTTCCGTGTGAGTTGTGAGCTGTTATGTGCCCTGAGGTGTGTGGTGTGTATCTTGAGACTCTAGTTTTTTTGTGTTTCTGTGTTGTGTGAGGGTTCTGCACTGTGCTCCCGTGTGAGGATGTATGTGCGGTGTGTGTGCGCATGGCTGTGTGTGTAGCGTGCAGTGATTGAAATGTGTGCTACTTGTCTTCTTTGCTGGTTATGTGTGTTTTGCGTATGGATTTTTGAGTGTTGTGTGTGATTGTGATTTGTGTGTGGTATTCCTTGAGTGGTTGAGTGTGTGTGGTTGTTATGTTTGTGATGTTTGTGATGCATCGTCCGTGTGTGGTTGTGCTTGTTCAGTGTGCCTCATTGTGTGTGCTGCATGTACTCTCGCAAATGTGATTGGTGTGTTGTATGAGAAATCCGCGCTCTGTCCTGACTGGTGTGTGCCCTGTGACTGTTGTGCTGATACTTTTTGAGTTTTGTGTGTGTGTGCATCGTGTAGTGGTGCCCATGTGTGTACATGTGTGTGGGGTGTGTAGTGTGTAAAATGTGTGCTACGTGTGTTTATTTTTGGTTGTGTGTTTTGCGTGTGGTTTTTATTTGTTGTGTTTGTTTTGCATTTGTGATCGTGATACGAGTTTGGCTGTGTTTGAGAGGTTGTGTGTGCAAGTGGTTATGTGTGTGAGGGGAGATGTGTTATCTGTGTGTGGTTTTGCTTGTGTAGTGTGCCTCATAGTGTGTGTGGTGTTCGTAGGGTTAACTGTAGTGTGTGAGAATTGTGTGCCTTTAGGTTCTGCGATGTTTGTGGTGTACGTAGTTTCATATGTGGTGCTGTTTGCGTGTTGAGTTTGTGTGTGTTCTGGTTTGTGGTGTAGACTTGTTTGTTGTCGTTACTCCTTGAGTGTGTGTGGTGTGTGGCTTCATGTGTGGTGTGTAGTGGTTGCGTTGGTCTGTGTGTTGTGTGGTTAATGGTGGGTGTTGAGGGTGTTATGAGCTGTGGTATTTAATTTGTGTGTGATGTTTGTGTGTGTTGTGTGATGTGCTGTTCTGTGATTTGTGTATTATGTTGTGTGTTTTGCTGATGTATTGATGTGTTTCTTATTGTGTGTGTGTTGTGAGTGCGACATTTGTGTTGTGCATTTTTCTGTGTGGTGTTTTGTGTTTGTTGGGTTTAGTGTTATGTGTGAAGTGCATTTTTTGTCTTTTGCGTATATTTGAGGGCGTTTATGTGGTGTTTGTGGTGTGATTGTGTGTGTATTCTGTGTTGTGTTACATGTTTCGTGCTGTGTTACTGTGTGTTTCATGCTGTGATGCTTGAGCTCTGTTGATTTAATGTGTGTGGCGCTGTTTATGTGGTTGTGTGTGTGTCTGTTTCCTGTGCGCTGTGTTGTGTTCTTTCTGTGCTGCGACTGTTGTGCATGTGATGGGTGCAGTTTGGGTACTGTGTTGTTTGTAGTGCGTGTTCTTCGTGTATTGCGCTGTGGAGTTGTGTGTACTGGGGTGGTTGTGGATCCCTCTGTGTTGGGTGTTGTGTGCTTGGAGTGTGTGTCTGTGTGTTGTATGTTTGGCCTCTCTTGCGTAGCGTGTTGTGTTCGTGGTCGGGAATGTTATTTGCTCTGTGTGTGGTTTCCTGTTTCAGGTTTAGTGTGTGATGTGACCGCACGTTGTTGCGCGAAGTGCAACGTACTGAGTTCTCAGCTGCATGTGTGCTGCGTGTGTTCTTTTCCGTTTTCCGTGTTGTGCGTGTGTTGTGTCATCTGTGTGTTTTCCATGTTGTTACAGATATTCATTGTGTGCTGTGTTGTATACGCTTTCTACATATGTGTTCAGTGCTTTGCATTGTGTGTCCTGTGAGGACCTGTGTGCTGTACGTTTTATGTGTGTTTTGTGTGATGTGTGTAGTGTGTGAAACGT
This sequence comes from Manis javanica, assembly GCF_040802235.1. Lineage (NCBI taxonomy): Eukaryota > Metazoa > Chordata > Mammalia > Pholidota > Manidae > Manis > Manis javanica. The sequence goes on along the minus strand of NW_027332196.1, from coordinate 138,222 downwards.
GTGCTTCATAAATTCGTTGTTCTTTTTGTTGTGGTTTGTGTATTTTTTCAATGTCATTTTCCATGCGTTGTGTGTAGTGTGTGTTCTTTCTGTGCGATTGTGATTGCTTGTGTGTGTGTTGGACAGGTTGTGTGTGTGGTTGGCTGTTTGAGTAATGAGTGTAATTTGTGATCTGTGTACTGTGTGTGGTCACGCTTGGTGAGTGTGCCTCACTGTGTGTGTTCTGTTTACTCTGCGAAACGTGGTTCACGTGCATTTCGTGGAGACATGTGCTTGGTGCGTGTGGGGTTTAATTGTTTAGTGTGATGTACTGTTTGTGTGTTGAGAGGTTGTATGTAAACTGGTTTTGCGTGTTGTGTGTGCACTGTGTCTGTGTTGTTATGAGTTCTGCTGGTGCAATCTGTGTGTTCTGCGTGTCTGTGTTGTATGTCCTGTGTGTGTCATTTTATATGTATTGTATGGTTTGTGTAGTATGGAGAGTGTGTTGTTTGTGCTAGCTGTTGTGATATACATTTTGTGTGCGTTGTGTGCTGTGTGACATTTTGGTTCTTTGCTTTATGTCTTGCAGTGTGGGTGGTGTGTTATGTGTGTTCTTTACTGTGCATTGTGTGTACTTGATCTGTGTCGCGCTTCTTGGATTTGTTGTTTGCGTAGTGTGGTGTTTGTGTTGTTTGTATATGTTAGTGAATGATTTGTGGTGTTTGTTTTGTGATTCTGTGTGTAATCTGTCTTGCTCTGCTATGTGTGCTGTGTGTCCTTGTGTGTTTTGTGTGGTGATGTCTGTGATCTGTGGGTCTTCTTTATTTCCTGAGTCATGTGTGCTGTCCGTGTTGTGTGTGTTGTGTATGTGCTATAAGCGGTATGGGTTCTTTACTGCTTGTTGGGGTACATTGCTCCGTGTACTTTTCTCTGTGTGGCATGCAATGTGTGAGGTGTGTGGTTGTGAGTTGTGTGTTGTGTGCACTGAGAGGTTCTTTGTGTGTTACGTATTTTGTCATTTCTGATGAGCTATCCATTGGTGTTTGAACATGCTGCGTGTTGGTTCTGTGGCTTCCGGTGTCCTGTTTGATGTGAAATGTGTCTGGTCTTTCTGTTGTCTGTTGTGTTATGTACTGTGTTGTATGAATGCTGTCTATATGCTTTCTGTGTGTGACGTATAGGGTAGACGTTGGTTGGTCTGTGTATTTTGAGCACTCTGCGTGATGTTGGTTTTGCGTTGTGTCTGATGTCTTCCGTGAGTGTGCGTGTATTTTTGTCTGTGTGTCTGTGTGTCGTGTTTCATGCTGTCTGCATACGGGTCTGTGTGTGATCTCTATTGCATGCTTGTGGCTGTGTGTGGTGTGCGTAGTGCATTCTCGGTGTGTTGTGTGTGGTTTTGTTGGTTGTGCATGGGTTTGTCCTGAGTTGCCGTCTGTTCTGTGTGTGTATTTGTGATTTGTGTGTGGTTGTGTTAGAGAGGTTGTGTGTGTTTTGCTGTTTGAGTTATGCACGTGATGTGAGATGTGTTGGCTGTGTGCAGTTGTGCTTCTTGAGTATGTCTCATGGTGTGTGCAGTACATAGACTGTGCCATGTTTTCCGTGTGAGTTGTGAGCTGTTATGTGCCCTGAGGTGTGTGGTGTGTATCTTGAGACTCTAGTTTTTTTGTGTTTCTGTGTTGTGTGAGGGTTCTGCACTGTGCTCCCGTGTGAGGATGTATGTGCGGTGTGTGTGCGCATGGCTGTGTGTGTAGCGTGCAGTGATTGAAATGTGTGCTACTTGTCTTCTTTGCTGGTTATGTGTGTTTTGCGTATGGATTTTTGAGTGTTGTGTGTGATTGTGATTTGTGTGTGGTATTCCTTGAGTGGTTGAGTGTGTGTGGTTGTTATGTTTGTGATGTTTGTGATGCATCGTCCGTGTGTGGTTGTGCTTGTTCAGTGTGCCTCATTGTGTGTGCTGCATGTACTCTCGCAAATGTGATTGGTGTGTTGTATGAGAAATCCGCGCTCTGTCCTGACTGGTGTGTGCCCTGTGACTGTTGTGCTGATACTTTTTGAGTTTTGTGTGTGTGTGCATCGTGTAGTGGTGCCCATGTGTGTACATGTGTGTGGGGTGTGTAGTGTGTAAAATGTGTGCTACGTGTGTTTATTTTTGGTTGTGTGTTTTGCGTGTGGTTTTTATTTGTTGTGTTTGTTTTGCATTTGTGATCGTGATACGAGTTTGGCTGTGTTTGAGAGGTTGTGTGTGCAAGTGGTTATGTGTGTGAGGGGAGATGTGTTATCTGTGTGTGGTTTTGCTTGTGTAGTGTGCCTCATAGTGTGTGTGGTGTTCGTAGGGTTAACTGTAGTGTGTGAGAATTGTGTGCCTTTAGGTTCTGCGATGTTTGTGGTGTACGTAGTTTCATATGTGGTGCTGTTTGCGTGTTGAGTTTGTGTGTGTTCTGGTTTGTGGTGTAGACTTGTTTGTTGTCGTTACTCCTTGAGTGTGTGTGGTGTGTGGCTTCATGTGTGGTGTGTAGTGGTTGCGTTGGTCTGTGTGTTGTGTGGTTAATGGTGGGTGTTGAGGGTGTTATGAGCTGTGGTATTTAATTTGTGTGTGATGTTTGTGTGTGTTGTGTGATGTGCTGTTCTGTGATTTGTGTATTATGTTGTGTGTTTTGCTGATGTATTGATGTGTTTCTTATTGTGTGTGTGTTGTGAGTGCGACATTTGTGTTGTGCATTTTTCTGTGTGGTGTTTTGTGTTTGTTGGGTTTAGTGTTATGTGTGAAGTGCATTTTTTGTCTTTTGCGTATATTTGAGGGCGTTTATGTGGTGTTTGTGGTGTGATTGTGTGTGTATTCTGTGTTGTGTTACATGTTTCGTGCTGTGTTACTGTGTGTTTCATGCTGTGATGCTTGAGCTCTGTTGATTTAATGTGTGTGGCGCTGTTTATGTGGTTGTGTGTGTGTCTGTTTCCTGTGCGCTGTGTTGTGTTCTTTCTGTGCTGCGACTGTTGTGCATGTGATGGGTGCAGTTTGGGTACTGTGTTGTTTGTAGTGCGTGTTCTTCGTGTATTGCGCTGTGGAGTTGTGTGTACTGGGGTGGTTGTGGATCCCTCTGTGTTGGGTGTTGTGTGCTTGGAGTGTGTGTCTGTGTGTTGTATGTTTGGCCTCTCTTGCGTAGCGTGTTGTGTTCGTGGTCGGGAATGTTATTTGCTCTGTGTGTGGTTTCCTGTTTCAGGTTTAGTGTGTGATGTGACCGCACGTTGTTGCGCGAAGTGCAACGTACTGAGTTCTCAGCTGCATGTGTGCTGCGTGTGTTCTTTTCCGTTTTCCGTGTTGTGCGTGTGTTGTGTCATCTGTGTGTTTTCCATGTTGTTACAGATATTCATTGTGTGCTGTGTTGTATACGCTTTCTACATATGTGTTCAGTGCTTTGCATTGTGTGTCCTGTGAGGACCTGTGTGCTGTACGTTTTATGTGTGTTTTGTGTGATGTGTGTAGTGTGTGAAACGTGTGCTTCATAAATTCGTTGTTCTTTTTGTTGTGGTTTGTGTATTTTTTCAATGTCATTTTCCATGCGTTGTGTGTAGTGTGTGTTCTTTCTGTGCGATTGTGATTGCTTGTGTGTGTGTTGGACAGGTTGTGTGTGTGGTTGGCTGTTTGAGTAATGAGTGTAATTTGTGATCTGTGTACTGTGTGTGGTCACGCTTGGTGAGTGTGCCTCACTGTGTGTGTTCTGTTTACTCTGCGAAACGTGGTTCACGTGCATTTCGTGGAGACATGTGCTTGGTGCGTGTGGGGTTTAATTGTTTAGTGTGATGTACTGTTTGTGTGTTGAGAGGTTGTATGTAAACTGGTTTTGCGTGTTGTGTGTGCACTGTGTCTGTGTTGTTATGAGTTCTGCTGGTGCAATCTGTGTGTTCTGCGTGTCTGTGTTGTATGTCCTGTGTGTGTCATTTTATATGTATTGTATGGTTTGTGTAGTATGGAGAGTGTGTTGTTTGTGCTAGCTGTTGTGATATACATTTTGTGTGCGTTGTGTGCTGTGTGACATTTTGGTTCTTTGCTTTATGTCTTGCAGTGTGGGTGGTGTGTTATGTGTGTTCTTTACTGTGCATTGTGTGTACTTGATCTGTGTCGCGCTTCTTGGATTTGTTGTTTGCGTAGTGTGGTGTTTGTGTTGTTTGTATATGTTAGTGAATGATTTGTGGTGTTTGTTTTGTGATTCTGTGTGTAATCTGTCTTGCTCTGCTATGTGTGCTGTGTGTCCTTGTGTGTTTTGTGTGGTGATGTCTGTGATCTGTGGGTCTTCTTTATTTCCTGAGTCATGTGTGCTGTCCGTGTTGTGTGTGTTGTGTATGTGCTATAAGCGGTATGGGTTCTTTACTGCTTGTTGGGGTACATTGCTCCGTGTACTTTTCTCTGTGTGGCATGCAATGTGTGAGGTGTGTGGTTGTGAGTTGTGTGTTGTGTGCACTGAGAGGTTCTTTGTGTGTTACGTATTTTGTCATTTCTGATGAGCTATCCATTGGTGTTTGAACATGCTGCGTGTTGGTTCTGTGGCTTCCGGTGTCCTGTTTGATGTGAAATGTGTCTGGTCTTTCTGTTGTCTGTTGTGTTATGTACTGTGTTGTATGAATGCTGTCTATATGCTTTCTGTGTGTGACGTATAGGGTAGACGTTGGTTGGTCTGTGTATTTTGAGCACTCTGCGTGATGTTGGTTTTGCGTTGTGTCTGATGTCTTCCGTGAGTGTGCGTGTATTTTTGTCTGTGTGTCTGTGTGTCGTGTTTCATGCTGTCTGCATACGGGTCTGTGTGTGATCTCTATTGCATGCTTGTGGCTGTGTGTGGTGTGCGTAGTGCATTCTCGGTGTGTTGTGTGTGGTTTTGTTGGTTGTGCATGGGTTTGTCCTGAGTTGCCGTCTGTTCTGTGTGTGTATTTGTGATTTGTGTGTGGTTGTGTTAGAGAGGTTGTGTGTGTTTTGCTGTTTGAGTTATGCACGTGATGTGAGATGTGTTGGCTGTGTGCAGTTGTGCTTCTTGAGTATGTCTCATGGTGTGTGCAGTACATAGACTGTGCCATGTTTTCCGTGTGAGTTGTGAGCTGTTATGTGCCCTGAGGTGTGTGGTGTGTATCTTGAGACTCTAGTTTTTTTGTGTTTCTGTGTTGTGTGAGGGTTCTGCACTGTGCTCCCGTGTGAGGATGTATGTGCGGTGTGTGTGCGCATGGCTGTGTGTGTAGCGTGCAGTGATTGAAATGTGTGCTACTTGTCTTCTTTGCTGGTTATGTGTGTTTTGCGTATGGATTTTTGAGTGTTGTGTGTGATTGTGATTTGTGTGTGGTATTCCTTGAGTGGTTGAGTGTGTGTGGTTGTTATGTTTGTGATGTTTGTGATGCATCGTCCGTGTGTGGTTGTGCTTGTTCAGTGTGCCTCATTGTGTGTGCTGCATGTACTCTCGCAAATGTGATTGGTGTGTTGTATGAGAAATCCGCGCTCTGTCCTGACTGGTGTGTGCCCTGTGACTGTTGTGCTGATACTTTTTGAGTTTTGTGTGTGTGTGCATCGTGTAGTGGTGCCCATGTGTGTACATGTGTGTGGGGTGTGTAGTGTGTAAAATGTGTGCTACGTGTGTTTATTTTTGGTTGTGTGTTTTGCGTGTGGTTTTTATTTGTTGTGTTTGTTTTGCATTTGTGATCGTGATACGAGTTTGGCTGTGTTTGAGAGGTTGTGTGTGCAAGTGGTTATGTGTGTGAGGGGAGATGTGTTATCTGTGTGTGGTTTTGCTTGTGTAGTGTGCCTCATAGTGTGTGTGGTGTTCGTAGGGTTAACTGTAGTGTGTGAGAATTGTGTGCCTTTAGGTTCTGCGATGTTTGTGGTGTACGTAGTTTCATATGTGGTGCTGTTTGCGTGTTGAGTTTGTGTGTGTTCTGGTTTGTGGTGTAGACTTGTTTGTTGTCGTTACTCCTTGAGTGTGTGTGGTGTGTGGCTTCATGTGTGGTGTGTAGTGGTTGCGTTGGTCTGTGTGTTGTGTGGTTAATGGTGGGTGTTGAGGGTGTTATGAGCTGTGGTATTTAATTTGTGTGTGATGTTTGTGTGTGTTGTGTGATGTGCTGTTCTGTGATTTGTGTATTATGTTGTGTGTTTTGCTGATGTATTGATGTGTTTCTTATTGTGTGTGTGTTGTGAGTGCGACATTTGTGTTGTGCATTTTTCTGTGTGGTGTTTTGTGTTTGTTGGGTTTAGTGTTATGTGTGAAGTGCATTTTTTGTCTTTTGCGTATATTTGAGGGCGTTTATGTGGTGTTTGTGGTGTGATTGTGTGTGTATTCTGTGTTGTGTTACATGTTTCGTGCTGTGTTACTGTGTGTTTCATGCTGTGATGCTTGAGCTCTGTTGATTTAATGTGTGTGGCGCTGTTTATGTGGTTGTGTGTGTGTCTGTTTCCTGTGCGCTGTGTTGTGTTCTTTCTGTGCTGCGACTGTTGTGCATGTGATGGGTGCAGTTTGGGTACTGTGTTGTTTGTAGTGCGTGTTCTTCGTGTATTGCGCTGTGGAGTTGTGTGTACTGGGGTGGTTGTGGATCCCTCTGTGTTGGGTGTTGTGTGCTTGGAGTGTGTGTCTGTGTGTTGTATGTTTGGCCTCTCTTGCGTAGCGTGTTGTGTTCGTGGTCGGGAATGTTATTTGCTCTGTGTGTGGTTTCCTGTTTCAGGTTTAGTGTGTGATGTGACCGCACGTTGTTGCGCGAAGTGCAACGTACTGAGTTCTCAGCTGCATGTGTGCTGCGTGTGTTCTTTTCCGTTTTCCGTGTTGTGCGTGTGTTGTGTCATCTGTGTGTTTTCCATGTTGTTACAGATATTCATTGTGTGCTGTGTTGTATACGCTTTCTACATATGTGTTCAGTGCTTTGCATTGTGTGTCCTGTGAGGACCTGTGTGCTGTACGTTTTATGTGTGTTTTGTGTGATGTGTGTAGTGTGTGAAACGTGTGCTTCATAAATTCGTTGTTCTTTTTGTTGTGGTTTGTGTATTTTTTCAATGTCATTTTCCATGCGTTGTGTGTAGTGTGTGTTCTTTCTGTGCGATTGTGATTGTTTGTGTGTGTGTTGGACAGGTTGTGTGTGTGGTTGGCTGTTTGAGTAATGAGTGTAATTTGTGATCTGTGTACTGTGTGTGGTCACGCTTGGTGAGTGTGCCTCACTGTGTGTGTTCTGTTTACTCTGCGAAACGTGGTTCACGTGCATTTCGTGGAGACATGTGCTTGGTGCGTGTGGGGTTTAGTTGTTTAGTGTGATGTACTGTTTGTGTGTTGAGAGGTTGTATGTAAACTGGTTTTGCGTGTTGTGTGTGCACTGTGTCTGTGTTGTATGAGTTCTGCTGGTGCATTCTGTGTGTTCTGCGTGTCTGTGTTGTATGTCCTGTGTGTGTCATTTTATATGTATTGTATGGTTTGTGTAGTATGGAGAGTGTGTTGTTTGTGCTAGCTGTTGTGATATACATTTTGTGTGCGTTGTGTGCTGTGTGACATTTTGGTTCTTTGCTTTATGTCTTGCAGTGTGGGTGGTGTGTTATGAGTGTTCTTTACTGTGCATTGTGTGTACTTGATCTGTGTCGCGCTTCTTGGATTTGTTGTTTGCGTAGTGTGGTGTTTGTGTTGTTTGTATATGTTAGTGAATGATTTGTGGTGTTTGTTTTGTGATTCTGTGTGTAATCTGTCTTGCTCTGCTATGTGTGCTGTGTGTCCTTGTGTGTTTTGTGTGGTGATGTCTGTGATCTGTGGGTCTTCTTTATTTCCTGAGTCATGTGTGCTGTCCGTGTTGTGTGTGTTGTGTATGTGCTATATGCGGTATGGGTTCTTTACTGCTTGTTGGGGTACATTGCTCCGTGTACTTTTCTCTGTGTGGCATGCAATGTGTGAGGTGTGTGGTTGTGAGTTGTGTGTTGTGTGCACTGAGAGGTTCTTTGTGTGTTACGTATTTTGTCATTTCTGATGAGCTATCCATTGGTGTTTGAACATGCTGCGTGTTGGTTCTGTGGCTTCCGGTGTCCTGTTTGATGTGAAATGTGTCTGGTCTTTCTGTTGTCTGTTGTGTTATGTACTGTGTTGTATGAATGCTGTCTATATGCTTTCTGTGTGTGACGTATAGGGTAGACGTTGGTTGGTCTGTGTATTTTGAGCACTCTGCGTGATGTTGGTTTTGCGTTGTGTCTGATGTCTTCCGTGAGTGTGCGTGTATTTTTGTCTGTGTGTCTGTGTGTCGTGCTTCATGCTGTCTGCTTACGGGTCTGTGTGTGATCTCTATTGCATGCTTGTGGCTGTGTGTGGTGTGCGTAGTGCATTCTCGGTGTGTTGTGTGTGGTTTTGTTGGTTGTGCATGGGTTTGTCCTGAGTTGCCGTCTGTTTTGTGTGTGTATTTGTGATTTGTGTGTGGTTGTGTTAGAGAGGTTGTGTGTGTTTTGCTGTTTGAGTTATGCACGTGATGTGAGATGTGTTGGCTGTGTGCAGTTGTGCTTCTTGAGTATGTCTCATGGTGTGTGCAGTACATAGACTGTGCCATGTTTTCCGTGTGAGTTGTGAGCTGTTATGTGCCCTGAGGTGTGTGGTGTGTATCTTGAGACTCTAGTTTTTTTGTGTTTCTGTGTTGTGTGAGGGTTCTGCACTGTGCTCCCGTGTGAGGATGTATGTGCGGTGTGTGTGCGCATGGCTGTGTGTGTAGCGTGCAGTGATTGAAATGTGTGCTACTTGTCTTCTTTGCTGGTTATGTGTGTTTTGCGTATGGATTTTTGAGTGTTGTGTGTGATTGTGATTTGTGTGTGGTATTCCTTGAGTGGTTGAGTGTGTGTGGTTGTTATGTTTGTGATGTTTGTGATGCATCGTCCGTGTGTGGTTGTGCTTGTTCAGTGTGCCTCATTGTGTGTGCTGCATGTACTCTCGCAAATGTGATTGGTGTGTTGTATGAGAAATCCGCGCTCTGTCCTGACTGGTGTGTGCCCTGTGACTGTTGTGCTGATACTTTTTGAGTTTTGTGTGTGTGTGCATCGTGTAGTGGTGCCCATGTGTGTACATGTGTGTGGGGTGTGTAGTGTGTAAAATGTGTGCTACGTGTGTTTATTTTTGGTTGTGTGTTTTGCGTGTGGTTTTTATTTGTTGTGTTTGTTTTGCATTTGTGATCGTGATACGAGTTTGGCTGTGTTTGAGAGGTTGTGTGTGCAAGTGGTTATGTGTGTGAGGGGAGATGTGTTATCTGTGTGTGGTTTTGCTTGTGTAGTGTGCCTCATAGTGTGTGTGGTGTTCGTAGGGTTAACTGTAGTGTGTGAGAATTGTGTGCCTTTAGGTTCTGCGATGTTTGTGGTGTACGTAGTTTCATATGTGGTGCTGTTTGCGTGTTGAGTTTGTGTGTGTTCTGGTTTGTGGTGTAGACTTGTTTGTTGTCGTTACTCCTTGAGTGTGTGTGGTGTGTGGCTTCATGTGTGGTGTGTAGTGGTTGCGTTGGTCTGTGTGTTGTGTGGTTAATGGTGGGTGTTGAGGGTGTTATGAGCTGTGCTATTTAATTTGTATGTAATGTTTGTGTGTGTTGAGTGTGGTGCTGTTCTGTGATTTGTGTATTATGTTGTGTGTTTTGCTGATGTATTGATGTGCTTCTTATTGTGTGTGTGTTGTGAGTGCGACATTTGTGTTGTGCATTTTTCTGTGTGGTGTTTTGTGTTTGTTGGGTTTAGTGTTATGTGTGAAGTGCATTTTTTGTCTTTTGCGTATATTTGAGGGCGTTTATGTGGTGTTTGTGGTGTGATTGTGTGTGTATTCTGTGTTGTGTTACATGTTTCGTGCTGTGTTACTGTGTGTTTCATGCTGTGATGCTTGAGCTCTGTTGATTTAATGTGTGTGGCGCTGTTTAGGTGGTTGTGTGTGTGTCTGTTTCCTGTGCGCTGTGTTGTGTTCTTTCTGTGCTGCGACTGTTGTGCATGTGATGGGTGCAGTTTGGGTACTGTGTTGTTTGTAGTGCGTGTTCTTCGTGTATTGCGCTGTGGAGTTGTGTGTACTGGGGTGGTTGTGGATCCCTCTGTGTTGGGTGTTGTGTGCTTGGAGTGTGTGTCTGTGTGTTGTATGTTTGGCCTCTCTTGCGTAGCGTGTTGTGTTCGTGGTCGGGAATGTTATTTGCTCTGTGTGTGGTTTCCTGTTTCCGGTTTAGTGTGTGATGTGACCGCACGTTGTTGCGCGAAGTGCAACGTACTGAGTTCTCAGCTGCATGTGTGCTGCGTGTGTTCTTTTCCGTTTTCCGTGTTGTGCGTGTGTTGTGTCATCTGTGTGTTTTCCATGTTGTTACAGATATTCATTGTGTGCTGTGTTGTATACGCTTTCTACATATGTGTTCAGTGCTTTGCATTGTGTGTCCTGTGAGGACCTGTGTGCTGTACGTTTTATGTGTGTTTTGTGTGATGTGTGTAGTGTGTGAAACGTGTGCTTCATAAATTCGTTGTTCTTTTTGTTGTGGTTTGTGTATTTTTTCAATGTCATTTTCCATGCGTTGTGTGTAGTGTGTGTTCTTTCTGTGCGATTGTGATTGTTTGTGTGTGTGTTGGACAGGTTGTGTGTGTGGTTGGCTGTTTGAGTAATGAGTGTAATTTGTGATCTGTGTACTGTGTGTGGTCACGCTTGGTGAGTGTGCCTCACTGTGTGTGTTCTGTTTACTCTGCGAAACGTGGTTCACGTGCATTTCGTGGAGACATGTGCTTGGTGCGTGTGGGGTTTAGTTGTTTAGTGTGATGTACTGTTTGTGTGTTGAGAGGTTGTATGTAAACTGGTTTTGCGTGTTGTGTGTGCACTGTGTCTGTGTTGTATGAGTTCTGCTGGTGCATTCTGTGTGTTCTGCGTGTCTGTGTTGTATGTCCTGTGTGTGTCATTTTATATGTATTGTATGGTTTGTGTAGTATGGAGAGTGTGTTGTTTGTGCTAGCTGTTGTGATATACATTTTGTGTGCGTTGTGTGCTGTGTGACATTTTGGTTCTTTGCTTTATGTCTTGCAGTGTGGGTGGTGTGTTATGAGTGTTCTTTACTGTGCATTGTGTGTACTTGATCTGTGTCGCGCTTCTTGGATTTGTTGTTTGCGTAGTGTGGTGTTTGTGTTGTTTGTATATGTTAGTGAATGATTTGTGGTGTTTGTTTTGTGATTCTGTGTGTAATCTGTCTTGCTCTGCTATGTGTGCTGTGTGTCCTTGTGTGTTTTGTGTGGTGATGTCTGTGATCTGTGGGTCTTCTTTATTTCCTGAGTCATGTGTGCTGTCCGTGTTGTGTGTGTTGTGTATGTGCTATATGCGGTATGGGTTCTTTACTGCTTGTTGGGGTACATTGCTCCGTGTACTTTTCTCTGTGTGGCATGCAATGTGTGAGGTGTGTGGTTGTGAGTTGTGTGTTGTGTGCACTGAGAGGTTCTTTGTGTGTTACGTATTTTGTCATTTCTGATGAGCTATCCATTGGTGTTTGAACATGCTGCGTGTTGGTTCTGTGGCTTCCGGTGTCCTGTTTGATGTGAAATGTGTCTGGTCTTTCTGTTGTCTGTTGTGTTATGTACTGTGTTGTATGAATGCTGTCTATATGCTTTCTGTGTGTGACGTATAGGGTAGACGTTGGTTGGTCTGTGTATTTTGAGCACTCTGCGTGATGTTGGTTTTGCGTTGTGTCTGATGTCTTCCGTGAGTGTGCGTGTATTTTTGTCTGTGTGTCTGTGTGTCGTGCTTCATGCTGTCTGCTTACGGGTCTGTGTGTGATCTCTATTGCATGCTTGTGGCTGTGTGTGGTGTGCGTAGTGCATTCTCGGTGTGTTGTGTGTGGTTTTGTTGGTTGTGCATGGGTTTGTCCTGAGTTGCCGTCTGTTTTGTGTGTGTATTTGTGATTTGTGTGTGGTTGTGTTAGAGAGGTTGTGTGTGTTTTGCTGTTTGAGTTATGCACGTGATGTGAGATGTGTTGGCTGTGTGCAGTTGTGCTTCTTGAGTATGTCTCATGGTGTGTGCAGTACATAGACTGTGCCATGTTTTCCGTGTGAGTTGTGAGCTGTTATGTGCCCTGAGGTGTGTGGTGTGTATCTTGAGACTCTAGTTTTTTTGTGTTTCTGTGTTGTGTGAGGGTTCTGCACTGTGCTCCCGTGTGAGGATGTATGTGCGGTGTGTGTGCGCATGGCTGTGTGTGTAGCGTGCAGTGATTGAAATGTGTGCTACTTGTCTTCTTTGCTGGTTATGTGTGTTTTGCGTATGGATTTTTGAGTGTTGTGTGTGATTGTGATTTGTGTGTGGTATTCCTTGAGTGGTTGAGTGTGTGTGGTTGTTATGTTTGTGATGTTTGTGATGCATCGTCCGTGTGTGGTTGTGCTTGTTCAGTGTGCCTCATTGTGTGTGCTGCATGTACTCTCGCAAATGTGATTGGTGTGTTGTATGAGAAATCCGCGCTCTGTCCTGACTGGTGTGTGCCCTGTGACTGTTGTGCTGATACTTTTTGAGTTTTGTGTGTGTGTGCATCGTGTAGTGGTGCCCATGTGTGTACATGTGTGTGGGGTGTGTAGTGTGTAAAATGTGTGCTACGTGTGTTTATTTTTGGTTGTGTGTTTTGCGTGTGGTTTTTATTTGTTGTGTTTGTTTTGCATTTGTGATCGTGATACGAGTTTGGCTGTGTTTGAGAGGTTGTGTGTGCAAGTGGTTATGTGTGTGAGGGGAGATGTGTTATCTGTGTGTGGTTTTGCTTGTGTAGTGTGCCTCATAGTGTGTGTGGTGTTCGTAGGGTTAACTGTAGTGTGTGAGAATTGTGTGCCTTTAGGTTCTGCGATGTTTGTGGTGTACGTAGTTTCATATGTGGTGCTGTTTGCGTGTTGAGTTTGTGTGTGTTCTGGTTTGTGGTGTAGACTTGTTTGTTGTCGTTACTCCTTGAGTGTGTGTGGTGTGTGGCTTCATGTGTGGTGTGTAGTGGTTGCGTTGGTCTGTGTGTTGTGTGGTTAATGGTGGGTGTTGAGGGTGTTATGAGCTGTGGTATTTAATTTGTGTGTGATGTTTGTGTGTGTTGTGTGATGTGCTGTTCTGTGATTTGTGTATTATGTTGTGTGTTTTGCTGATGTATTGATGTGTTTCTTATTGTGTGTGTGTTGTGAGTGCGACATTTGTGTTGTGCATTTTTCTGTGTGGTGTTTTGTGTTTGTTGGGTTTAGTGTTATGTGTGAAGTGCATTTTTTGTCTTTTGCGTATATTTGAGGGCGTTTATGTGGTGTTTGTGGTGTGATTGTGTGTGTATTCTGTGTTGTGTTACATGTTTCGTGCTGTGTTACTGTGTGTTTCATGCTGTGATGCTTGAGCTCTGTTGATTTAATGTGTGTGGCGCTGTTTAGGTGGTTGTGTGTGTGTCTGTTTCCTGTGCGCTGTGTTGTGTTCTTTCTGTGCTGCGACTGTTGTGCATGTGATGGGTGCAGTTTGGGTACTGTGTTGTTTGTAGTGCGTGTTCTTCGTGTATTGCGCTGTGGAGTTGTGTGTACTGGGGTGGTTGTGGATCCCTCTGTGTTGGGTGTTGTGTGCTTGGAGTGTGTGTCTGTGTGTTGTATGTTTGGCCTCTCTTGCGTAGCGTGTTGTGTTCGTGGTCGGGAATGTTATTTGCTCTGTGTGTGGTTTCCTGTTTCCGGTTTAGTGTGTGATGTGACCGCACGTTGTTGCGCGAAGTGCAACGTACTGAGTTCTCAGCTGCATGTGTGCTGCGTGTGTTCTTTTCCGTTTTCCGTGTTGTGCGTGTGTTGTGTCATCTGTGTGTTTTCCATGTTGTTACAGATATTCATTGTGTGCTGTGTTGTATACGCTTTCTACATATGTGTTCAGTGCTTTGCATTGTGTGTCCTGTGAGGACCTGTGTGCTGTACGTTTTATGTGTGTTTTGTGTGATGTGTGTAGTGTGTGAAACGTGTGCTTCATAAATTCGTTGTTCTTTTTGTTGTGGTTTGTGTATTTTTTCAATGTCATTTTCCATGCGTTGTGTGTAGTGTGTGTTCTTTCTGTGCGATTGTGATTGTTTGTGTGTGTGTTGGACAGGTTGTGTGTGTGGTTGGCTGTTTGAGTAATGAGTGTAATTTGTGATCTGTGTACTGTGTGTGGTCACGCTTGGTGAGTGTGCCTCACTGTGTGTGTTCTGTTTACTCTGCGAAACGTGGTTCACGTGCATTTCGTGGAGACATGTGCTTGGTGCGTGTGGGGTTTAGTTGTTTAGTGTGATGTACTGTTTGTGTGTTGAGAGGTTGTATGTAAACTGGTTTTGCGTGTTGTGTGTGCACTGTGTCTGTGTTGTATGAGTTCTGCTGGTGCATTCTGTGTGTTCTGCGTGTCTGTGTTGTATGTCCTGTGTGTGTCATTTTATATGTATTGTATGGTTTGTGTAGTATGGAGAGTGTGTTGTTTGTGCTAGCTGTTGTGATATACATTTTGTGTGCGTTGTGTGCTGTGTGACATTTTGGTTCTTTGCTTTATGTCTTGCAGTGTGGGTGGTGTGTTATGAGTGTTCTTTACTGTGCATTGTGTGTACTTGATCTGTGTCGCGCTTCTTGGATTTGTTGTTTGCGTAGTGTGGTGTTTGTGTTGTTTGTATATGTTAGTGAATGATTTGTGGTGTTTGTTTTGTGATTCTGTGTGTAATCTGTCTTGCTCTGCTATGTGTGCTGTGTGTCCTTGTGTGTTTTGTGTGGTGATGTCTGTGATCTGTGGGTCTTCTTTATTTCCTGAGTCATGTGTGCTGTCCGTGTTGTGTGTGTTGTGTATGTGCTATATGCGGTATGGGTTCTTTACTGCTTGTTGGGGTACATTGCTCCGTGTACTTTTCTCTGTGTGGCATGCAATGTGTGAGGTGTGTGGTTGTGAGTTGTGTGTTGTGTGCACTGAGAGGTTCTTTGTGTGTTACGTATTTTGTCATTTCTGATGAGCTATCCATTGGTGTTTGAACATGCTGCGTGTTGGTTCTGTGGCTTCCGGTGTCCTGTTTGATGTGAAATGTGTCTGGTCTTTCTGTTGTCTGTTGTGTTATGTACTGTGTTGTATGAATGCTGTCTATATGCTTTCTGTGTGTGACGTATAGGGTAGACGTTGGTTGGTCTGTGTATTTTGAGCACTCTGCGTGATGTTGGTTTTGCGTTGTGTCTGATGTCTTCCGTGAGTGTGCGTGTATTTTTGTCTGTGTGTCTGTGTGTCGTGTTTCATGCTGTCTGCATACGGGTCTGTGTGTGATCTCTATTGCATGCTTGTGGCTGTGTGTGGTGTGCGTAGTGCATTCTCGGTGTGTTGTGTGTGGTTTTGTTGGTTGTGCATGGGTTTGTCCTGAGTTGCCGTCTGTTTTGTGTGTGTATTTGTGATTTGTGTGTGGTTGTGTTAGAGAGGTTGTGTGTGTTTTGCTGTTTGAGTTATGCACGTGATGTGAGATGTGTTGGCTGTGTGCAGTTGTGCTTCTTGAGTATGTCTCATGGTGTGTGCAGTACATAGACTGTGCCATGTTTTCCGTGTGAGTTGTGAGCTGTTATGTGCCCTGAGGTGTGTGGTGTGTATCTTGAGACTCTAGTTTTTTTGTGTTTCTGTGTTGTGTGAGGGTTCTGCACTGTGCTCCCGTGTGAGGATGTATGTGCGGTGTGTGTGCGCATGGCTGTGTGTGTAGCGTGCAGTGATTGAAATGTGTGCTACTTGTCTTCTTTGCTGGTTATGTGTGTTTTGCGTATGGATTTTTGAGTGTTGTGTGTGATTGTGATTTGTGTGTGGTATTCCTTGAGTGGTTGAGTGTGTGTGGTTGTTATGTTTGTGATGTTTGTGATGCATCGTCCGTGTGTGGTTGTGCTTGTTCAGTGTGCCTCATTGTGTGTGCTGCATGTACTCTCGCAAATGTGATTGGTGTGTTGTATGAGAAATCCGCGCTCTGTCCTGACTGGTGTGTGCCCTGTGACTGTTGTGCTGATACTTTTTGAGTTTTGTGTGTGTGTGCATCGTGTAGTGGTGCCCATGTGTGTACATGTGTGTGGGGTGTGTAGTGTGTAAAATGTGTGCTACGTGTGTTTATTTTTGGTTGTGTGTTTTGCGTGTGGTTTTTATTTGTTGTGTTTGTTTTGCATTTGTGATCGTGATACGAGTTTGGCTGTGTTTGAGAGGTTGTGTGTGCAAGTGGTTATGTGTGTGAGGGGAGATGTGTTATCTGTGTGTGGTTTTGCTTGTGTAGTGTGCCTCATAGTGTGTGTGGTGTTCGTAGGGTTAACTGTAGTGTGTGAGAATTGTGTGCCTTTAGGTTCTGCGATGTTTGTGGTGTACGTAGTTTCATATGTGGTGCTGTTTGCGTGTTGAGTTTGTGTGTGTTCTGGTTTGTGGTGTAGACTTGTTTGTTGTCGTTACTCCTTGAGTGTGTGTGGTGTGTGGCTTCATGTGTGGTGTGTAGTGGTTGCGTTGGTCTGTGTGTTGTGTGGTTAATGGTGGGTGTTGAGGGTGTTATGAGCTGTGGTATTTAATTTGTGTGTGATGTTTGTGTGTGTTGTGTGATGTGCTGTTCTGTGATTTGTGTATTATGTTGTGTGTTTTGCTGATGTATTGATGTGTTTCTTATTGTGTGTGTGTTGTGAGTGCGACATTTGTGTTGTGCATTTTTCTGTGTGGTGTTTTGTGTTTGTTGGGTTTAGTGTTATGTGTGAAGTGCATTTTTTGTCTTTTGCGTATATTTGAGGGCGTTTATGTGGTGTTTGTGGTGTGATTGTGTGTGTATTCTGTGTTGTGTTACATGTTTCGTGCTGTGTTACTGTGTGTTTCATGCTGTGATGCTTGAGCTCTGTTGATTTAATGTGTGTGGCGCTGTTTATGTGGTTGTGTGTGTGTCTGTTTCCTGTGCGCTGTGTTGTGTTCTTTCTGTGCTGCGACTGTTGTGCATGTGATGGGTGCAGTTTGGGTACTGTGTTGTTTGTAGTGCGTGTTCTTCGTGTATTGCGCTGTGGAGTTGTGTGTACTGGGGTGGTTGTGGATCCCTCTGTGTTGGGTGTTGTGTGCTTGGAGTGTGTGTCTGTGTGTTGTATGTTTGGCCTCTCTTGCGTAGCGTGTTGTGTTCGTGGTCGGGAATGTTATTTGCTCTGTGTGTGGTTTCCTGTTTCAGGTTTAGTGTGTGATGTGACCGCACGTTGTTGCGCGAAGTGCAACGTACTGAGTTCTCAGCTGCATGTGTGCTGCGTGTGTTCTTTTCCGTTTTCCGTGTTGTGCGTGTGTTGTGTCATCTGTGTGTTTTCCATGTTGTTACAGATATTCATTGTGTGCTGTGTTGTATACGCTTTCTACATATGTGTTCAGTGCTTTGCATTGTGTGTCCTGTGAGGACCTGTGTGCTGTACGTTTTATGTGTGTTTTGTGTGATGTGTGTAGTGTGTGAAACGTGTGCTTCATAAATTCGTTGTTCTTTTTGTTGTGGTTTGTGTATTTTTTCAATGTCATTTTCCATGCGTTGTGTGTAGTGTGTGTTCTTTCTGTGCGATTGTGATTGTTTGTGTGTGTGTTGGACAGGTTGTGTGTGTGGTTGGCTGTTTGAGTAATGAGTGTAATTTGTGATCTGTGTACTGTGTGTGGTCACGCTTGGTGAGTGTGCCTCACTGTGTGTGTTCTGTTTACTCTGCGAAACGTGGTTCACGTGCATTTCGTGGAGACATGTGCTTGGTGCGTGTGGGGTTTAGTTGTTTAGTGTGATGTACTGTTTGTGTGTTGAGAGGTTGTATGTAAACTGGTTTTGCGTGTTGTGTGTGCACTGTGTCTGTGTTGTATGAGTTCTGCTGGTGCATTCTGTGTGTTCTGCGTGTCTGTGTTGTATGTCCTGTGTGTGTCATTTTATATGTATTGTATGGTTTGTGTAGTATGGAGAGTGTGTTGTTTGTGCTAGCTGTTGTGATATACATTTTGTGTGCGTTGTGTGCTGTGTGACATTTTGGTTCTTTGCTTTATGTCTTGCAGTGTGGGTGGTGTGTTATGAGTGTTCTTTACTGTGCATTGTGTGTACTTGATCTGTGTCGCGCTTCTTGGATTTGTTGTTTGCGTAGTGTGGTGTTTGTGTTGTTTGTATATGTTAGTGAATGATTTGTGGTGTTTGTTTTGTGATTCTGTGTGTAATCTGTCTTGCTCTGCTATGTGTGCTGTGTGTCCTTGTGTGTTTTGTGTGGTGATGTCTGTGATCTGTGGGTCTTCTTTATTTCCTGAGTCATGTGTGCTGTCCGTGTTGTGTGTGTTGTGTATGTGCTATATGCGGTATGGGTTCTTTACTGCTTGTTGGGGTACATTGCTCCGTGTACTTTTCTCTGTGTGGCATGCAATGTGTGAGGTGTGTGGTTGTGAGTTGTGTGTTGTGTGCACTGAGAGGTTCTTTGTGTGTTACGTATTTTGTCATTTCTGATGAGCTATCCATTGGTGTTTGAACATGCTGCGTGTTGGTTCTGTGGCTTCCGGTGTCCTGTTTGATGTGAAATGTGTCTGGTCTTTCTGTTGTCTGTTGTGTTATGTACTGTGTTGTATGAATGCTGTCTATATGCTTTCTGTGTGTGACGTATAGGGTAGACGTTGGTTGGTCTGTGTATTTTGAGCACTCTGCGTGATGTTGGTTTTGCGTTGTGTCTGATGTCTTCCGTGAGTGTGCGTGTATTTTTGTCTGTGTGTCTGTGTGTCGTGTTTCATGCTGTCTGCATACGGGTCTGTGTGTGATCTCTATTGCATGCTTGTGGCTGTGTGTGGTGTGCGTAGTGCATTCTCGGTGTGTTGTGTGTGGTTTTGTTGGTTGTGCATGGGTTTGTCCTGAGTTGCCGTCTGTTTTGTGTGTGTATTTGTGATTTGTGTGTGGTTGTGTTAGAGAGGTTGTGTGTGTTTTGCTGTTTGAGTTATGCACGTGATGTGAGATGTGTTGGCTGTGTGCAGTTGTGCTTCTTGAGTATGTCTCATGGTGTGTGCAGTACATAGACTGTGCCATGTTTTCCGTGTGAGTTGTGAGCTGTTATGTGCCCTGAGGTGTGTGGTGTGTATCTTGAGACTCTAGTTTTTTTGTGTTTCTGTGTTGTGTGAGGGTTCTGCACTGTGCTCCCGTGTGAGGATGTATGTGCGGTGTGTGTGCGCATGGCTGTGTGTGTAGCGTGCAGTGATTGAAATGTGTGCTACTTGTCTTCTTTGCTGGTTATGTGTGTTTTGCGTATGGATTTTTGAGTGTTGTGTGTGATTGTGATTTGTGTGTGGTATTCCTTGAGTGGTTGAGTGTGTGTGGTTGTTATGTTTGTGATGTTTGTGATGCATCGTCCGTGTGTGGTTGTGCTTGTTCAGTGTGCCTCATTGTGTGTGCTGCATGTACTCTCGCAAATGTGATTGGTGTGTTGTATGAGAAATCCGCGCTCTGTCCTGACTGGTGTGTGCCCTGTGACTGTTGTGCTGATACTTTTTGAGTTTTGTGTGTGTGTGCATCGTGTAGTGGTGCCCATGTGTGTACATGTGTGTGGGGTGTGTAGTGTGTAAAATGTGTGCTACGTGTGTTTATTTTTGGTTGTGTGTTTTGCGTGTGGTTTTTATTTGTTGTGTTTGTTTTGCATTTGTGATCGTGATACGAGTTTGGCTGTGTTTGAGAGGTTGTGTGTGCAAGTGGTTATGTGTGTGAGGGGAGATGTGTTATCTGTGTGTGGTTTTGCTTGTGTAGTGTGCCTCATAGTGTGTGTGGTGTTCGTAGGGTTAACTGTAGTGTGTGAGAATTGTGTGCCTTTAGGTTCTGCGATGTTTGTGGTGTACGTAGTTTCATATGTGGTGCTGTTTGCGTGTTGAGTTTGTGTGTGTTCTGGTTTGTGGTGTAGACTTGTTTGTTGTCGTTACTCCTTGAGTGTGTGTGGTGTGTGGCTTCATGTGTGGTGTGTAGTGGTTGCGTTGGTCTGTGTGTTGTGTGGTTAATGGTGGGTGTTGAGGGTGTTATGAGCTGTGGTATTTAATTTGTGTGTGATGTTTGTGTGTGTTGTGTGATGTGCTGTTCTGTGATTTGTGTATTATGTTGTGTGTTTTGCTGATGTATTGATGTGTTTCTTATTGTGTGTGTGTTGTGAGTGCGACATTTGTGTTGTGCATTTTTCTGTGTGGTGTTTTGTGTTTGTTGGGTTTAGTGTTATGTGTGAAGTGCATTTTTTGTCTTTTGCGTATATTTGAGGGCGTTTATGTGGTGTTTGTGGTGTGATTGTGTGTGTATTCTGTGTTGTGTTACATGTTTCGTGCTGTGTTACTGTGTGTTTCATGCTGTGATGCTTGAGCTCTGTTGATTTAATGTGTGTGGCGCTGTTTATGTGGTTGTGTGTGTGTCTGTTTCCTGTGCGCTGTGTTGTGTTCTTTCTGTGCTGCGACTGTTGTGCATGTGATGGGTGCAGTTTGGGTACTGTGTTGTTTGTAGTGCGTGTTCTTCGTGTATTGCGCTGTGGAGTTGTGTGTACTGGGGTGGTTGTGGATCCCTCTGTGTTGGGTGTTGTGTGCTTGGAGTGTGTGTCTGTGTGTTGTATGTTTGGCCTCTCTTGCGTAGCGTGTTGTGTTCGTGGTCGGGAATGTTATTTGCTCTGTGTGTGGTTTCCTGTTTCAGGTTTAGTGTGTGATGTGACCGCACGTTGTTGCGCGAAGTGCAACGTACTGAGTTCTCAGCTGCATGTGTGCTGCGTGTGTTCTTTTCCGTTTTCCGTGTTGTGCGTGTGTTGTGTCATCTGTGTGTTTTCCATGTTGTTACAGATATTCATTGTGTGCTGTGTTGTATACGCTTTCTACATATGTGTTCAGTGCTTTGCATTGTGTGTCCTGTGAGGACCTGTGTGCTGTACGTTTTATGTGTGTTTTGTGTGATGTGTGTAGTGTGTGAAACGTGTGCTTCATAAATTCGTTGTTCTTTTTGTTGTGGTTTGTGTATTTTTTCAATGTCATTTTCCATGCGTTGTGTGTAGTGTGTGTTCTTTCTGTGCGATTGTGATTGTTTGTGTGTGTGTTGGACAGGTTGTGTGTGTGGTTGGCTGTTTGAGTAATGAGTGTAATTTGTGATCTGTGTACTGTGTGTGGTCACGCTTGGTGAGTGTGCCTCACTGTGTGTGTTCTGTTTACTCTGCGAAACGTGGTTCACGTGCATTTCGTGGAGACATGTGCTTGGTGCGTGTGGGGTTTAATTGTTTAGTGTGATGTACTGTTTGTGTGTTGAGAGGTTGTATGTAAACTGGTTTTGCGTGTTGTGTGTGCACTGTGTCTGTGTTGTATGAGTTCTGCTGGTGCATTCTGTGTGTTCTGCGTGTCTGTGTTGTATGTCCTGTGTGTGTCATTTTATATGTATTGTATGGTTTGTGTAGTATGGAGAGTGTGTTGTTTGTGCTAGCTGTTGTGATATACATTTTGTGTGCGTTGTGTGCTGTGTGACATTTTGGTTCTTTGCTTTATGTCTTGCAGTGTGGGTGGTGTGTTATGTGTGTTCTTTACTGTGCATTGTGTGTACTTGATCTGTGTCGCGCTTCTTGGATTTGTTGTTTGCGTAGTGTGGTGTTTGTGTTGTTTGTATATGTTAGTGAATGATTTGTGGTGTTTGTTTTGTGATTCTGTGTGTAATCTGTCTTGCTCTGCTATGTGTGCTGTGTGTCCTTGTGTGTTTTGTGTGGTGATGTCTGTGATCTGTGGGTCTTCTTTATTTCCTGAGTCATGTGTGCTGTCCGTGTTGTGTGTGTTGTGTATGTGCTATATGCGGTATGGGTTCTTTACTGCTTGTTGGGGTACATTGCTCCGTGTACTTTTCTCTGTGTGGCATGCAATGTGTGAGGTGTGTGGTTGTGAGTTGTGTGTTGTGTGCACTGAGAGGTTCTTTGTGTGTTACGTATTTTGTCATTTCTGATGAGCTATCCATTGGTGTTTGAACATGCTGCGTGTTGGTTCTGTGGCTTCCGGTGTCCTGTTTGATGTGAAATGTGTCTGGTCTTTCTGTTGTCTGTTGTGTTATGTACTGTGTTGTATGAATGCTGTCTATATGCTTTCTGTGTGTGACGTATAGGGTAGACGTTGGTTGGTCTGTGTATTTTGAGCACTCTGCGTGATGTTGGTTTTGCGTTGTGTCTGATGTCTTCCGTGAGTGTGCGTGTATTTTTGTCTGTGTGTCTGTGTGTCGTGTTTCATGCTGTCTGCATACGGGTCTGTGTGTGATCTCTATTGCATGCTTGTGGCTGTGTGTGGTGTGCGTAGTGCATTCTCGGTGTGTTGTGTGTGGTTTTGTTGGTTGTGCATGGGTTTGTCCTGAGTTGCCGTCTGTTCTGTGTGTGTATTTGTGATTTGTGTGTGGTTGTGTTAGAGAGGTTGTGTGTGTTTTGCTGTTTGAGTTATGCACGTGATGTGAGATGTGTTGGCTGTGTGCAGTTGTGCTTCTTGAGTATGTCTCATGGTGTGTGCAGTACATAGACTGTGCCATGTTTTCCGTGTGAGTTGTGAGCTGTTATGTGCCCTGAGGTGTGTGGTGTGTATCTTGAGACTCTAGTTTTTTTGTGTTTCTGTGTTGTGTGAGGGTTCTGCACTGTGCTCCCGTGTGAGGATGTATGTGCGGTGTGTGTGCGCATGGCTGTGTGTGTAGCGTGCAGTGATTGAAATGTGTGCTACTTGTCTTCTTTGCTGGTTATGTGTGTTTTGCGTATGGATTTTTGAGTGTTGTGTGTGATTGTGATTTGTGTGTGGTATTCCTTGAGTGGTTGAGTGTGTGTGGTTGTTATGTTTGTGATGTTTGTGATGCATCGTCCGTGTGTGGTTGTGCTTGTTCAGTGTGCCTCATTGTGTGTGCTGCATGTACTCTCGCAAATGTGATTGGTGTGTTGTATGAGAAATCCGCGCTCTGTCCTGACTGGTGTGTGCCCTGTGACTGTTGTGCTGATACTTTTTGAGTTTTGTGTGTGTGTGCATCGTGTAGTGGTGCCCATGTGTGTACATGTGTGTGGGGTGTGTAGTGTGTAAAATGTGTGCTACGTGTGTTTATTTTTGGTTGTGTGTTTTGCGTGTGGTTTTTATTTGTTGTGTTTGTTTTGCATTTGTGATCGTGATACGAGTTTGGCTGTGTTTGAGAGGTTGTGTGTGCAAGTGGTTATGTGTGTGAGGGGAGATGTGTTATCTGTGTGTGGTTTTGCTTGTGTAGTGTGCCTCATAGTGTGTGTGGTGTTCGTAGGGTTAACTGTAGTGTGTGAGAATTGTGTGCCTTTAGGTTCTGCGATGTTTGTGGTGTACGTAGTTTCATATGTGGTGCTGTTTGCGTGTTGAGTTTGTGTGTGTTCTGGTTTGTGGTGTAGACTTGTTTGTTGTCGTTACTCCTTGAGTGTGTGTGGTGTGTGGCTTCATGTGTGGTGTGTAGTGGTTGCGTTGGTCTGTGTGTTGTGTGGTTAATGGTGGGTGTTGAGGGTGTTATGAGCTGTGGTATTTAATTTGTGTGTGATGTTTGTGTGTGTTGTGTGATGTGCTGTTCTGTGATTTGTGTATTATGTTGTGTGTTTTGCTGATGTATTGATGTGTTTCTTATTGTGTGTGTGTTGTGAGTGCGACATTTGTGTTGTGCATTTTTCTGTGTGGTGTTTTGTGTTTGTTGGGTTTAGTGTTATGTGTGAAGTGCATTTTTTGTCTTTTGCGTATATTTGAGGGCGTTTATGTGGTGTTTGTGGTGTGATTGTGTGTGTATTCTGTGTTGTGTTACATGTTTCGTGCTGTGTTACTGTGTGTTTCATGCTGTGATGCTTGAGCTCTGTTGATTTAATGTGTGTGGCGCTGTTTATGTGGTTGTGTGTGTGTCTGTTTCCTGTGCGCTGTGTTGTGTTCTTTCTGTGCTGCGACTGTTGTGCATGTGATGGGTGCAGTTTGGGTACTGTGTTGTTTGTAGTGCGTGTTCTTCGTGTATTGCGCTGTGGAGTTGTGTGTACTGGGGTGGTTGTGGATCCCTCTGTGTTGGGTGTTGTGTGCTTGGAGTGTGTGTCTGTGTGTTGTATGTTTGGCCTCTCTTGCGTAGCGTGTTGTGTTCGTGGTCGGGAATGTTATTTGCTCTGTGTGTGGTTTCCTGTTTCAGGTTTAGTGTGTGATGTGACCGCACGTTGTTGCGCGAAGTGCAACGTACTGAGTTCTCAGCTGCATGTGTGCTGCGTGTGTTCTTTTCCGTTTTCCGTGTTGTGCGTGTGTTGTGTCATCTGTGTGTTTTCCATGTTGTTACAGATATTCATTGTGTGCTGTGTTGTATACGCTTTCTACATATGTGTTCAGTGCTTTGCATTGTGTGTCCTGTGAGGACCTGTGTGCTGTACGTTTTATGTGTGTTTTGTGTGATGTGTGTAGTGTGTGAAACGTGTGCTTCATAAATTCGTTGTTCTTTTTGTTGTGGTTTGTGTATTTTTTCAATGTCATTTTCCATGCGTTGTGTGTAGTGTGTGTTCTTTCTGTGCGATTGTGATTGCTTGTGTGTGTGTTGGACAGGTTGTGTGTGTGGTTGGCTGTTTGAGTAATGAGTGTAATTTGTGATCTGTGTACTGTGTGTGGTCACGCTTGGTGAGTGTGCCTCACTGTGTGTGTTCTGTTTACTCTGCGAAACGTGGTTCACGTGCATTTCGTGGAGACATGTGCTTGGTGCGTGTGGGGTTTAATTGTTTAGTGTGATGTACTGTTTGTGTGTTGAGAGGTTGTATGTAAACTGGTTTTGCGTGTTGTGTGTGCACTGTGTCTGTGTTGTATGAGTTCTGCTGGTGCATTCTGTGTGTTCTGCGTGTCTGTGTTGTATGTCCTGTGTGTGTCATTTTATATGTATTGTATGGTTTGTGTAGTATGGAGAGTGTGTTGTTTGTGCTAGCTGTTGTGATATACATTTTGTGTGCGTTGTGTGCTGTGTGACATTTTGGTTCTTTGCTTTATGTCTTGCAGTGTGGGTGGTGTGTTATGTGTGTTCTTTACTGTGCATTGTGTGTACTTGATCTGTGTCGCGCTTCTTGGATTTGTTGTTTGCGTAGTGTGGTGTTTGTGTTGTTTGTATATGTTAGTGAATGATTTGTGGTGTTTGTTTTGTGATTCTGTGTGTAATCTGTCTTGCTCTGCTATGTGTGCTGTGTGTCCTTGTGTGTTTTGTGTGGTGATGTCTGTGATCTGTGGGTCTTCTTTATTTCCTGAGTCATGTGTGCTGTCCGTGTTGTGTGTGTTGTGTATGTGCTATATGCGGTATGGGTTCTTTACTGCTTGTTGGGGTACATTGCTCCGTGTACTTTTCTCTGTGTGGCATGCAATGTGTGAGGTGTGTGGTTGTGAGTTGTGTGTTGTGTGCACTGAGAGGTTCTTTGTGTGTTACGTATTTTGTCATTTCTGATGAGCTATCCATTGGTGTTTGAACATGCTGCGTGTTGGTTCTGTGGCTTCCGGTGTCCTGTTTGATGTGAAATGTGTCTGGTCTTTCTGTTGTCTGTTGTGTTATGTACTGTGTTGTATGAATGCTGTCTATATGCTTTCTGTGTGTGACGTATAGGGTAGACGTTGGTTGGTCTGTGTATTTTGAGCACTCTGCGTGATGTTGGTTTTGCGTTGTGTCTGATGTCTTCCGTGAGTGTGCGTGTATTTTTGTCTGTGTGTCTGTGTGTCGTGTTTCATGCTGTCTGCATACGGGTCTGTGTGTGATCTCTATTGCATGCTTGTGGCTGTGTGTGGTGTGCGTAGTGCATTCTCGGTGTGTTGTGTGTGGTTTTGTTGGTTGTGCATGGGTTTGTCCTGAGTTGCCGTCTGTTCTGTGTGTGTATTTGTGATTTGTGTGTGGTTGTGTTAGAGAGGTTGTGTGTGTTTTGCTGTTTGAGTTATGCACGTGATGTGAGATGTGTTGGCTGTGTGCAGTTGTGCTTCTTGAGTATGTCTCATGGTGTGTGCAGTACATAGACTGTGCCATGTTTTCCGTGTGAGTTGTGAGCTGTTATGTGCCCTGAGGTGTGTGGTGTGTATCTTGAGACTCTAGTTTTTTTGTGTTTCTGTGTTGTGTGAGGGTTCTGCACTGTGCTCCCGTGTGAGGATGTATGTGCGGTGTGTGTGCGCATGGCTGTGTGTGTAGCGTGCAGTGATTGAAATGTGTGCTACTTGTCTTCTTTGCTGGTTATGTGTGTTTTGCGTATGGATTTTTGAGTGTTGTGTGTGATTGTGATTTGTGTGTGGTATTCCTTGAGTGGTTGAGTGTGTGTGGTTGTTATGTTTGTGATGTTTGTGATGCATCGTCCGTGTGTGGTTGTGCTTGTTCAGTGTGCCTCATTGTGTGTGCTGCATGTACTCTCGCAAATGTGATTGGTGTGTTGTATGAGAAATCCGCGCTCTGTCCTGACTGGTGTGTGCCCTGTGACTGTTGTGCTGATACTTTTTGAGTTTTGTGTGTGTGTGCATCGTGTAGTGGTGCCCATGTGTGTACATGTGTGTGGGGTGTGTAGTGTGTAAAATGTGTGCTACGTGTGTTTATTTTTGGTTGTGTGTTTTGCGTGTGGTTTTTATTTGTTGTGTTTGTTTTGCATTTGTGATCGTGATACGAGTTTGGCTGTGTTTGAGAGGTTGTGTGTGCAAGTGGTTATGTGTGTGAGGGGAGATGTGTTATCTGTGTGTGGTTTTGCTTGTGTAGTGTGCCTCATAGTGTGTGTGGTGTTCGTAGGGTTAACTGTAGTGTGTGAGAATTGTGTGCCTTTAGGTTCTGCGATGTTTGTGGTGTACGTAGTTTCATATGTGGTGCTGTTTGCGTGTTGAGTTTGTGTGTGTTCTGGTTTGTGGTGTAGACTTGTTTGTTGTCGTTACTCCTTGAGTGTGTGTGGTGTGTGGCTTCATGTGTGGTGTGTAGTGGTTGCGTTGGTCTGTGTGTTGTGTGGTTAATGGTGGGTGTTGAGGGTGTTATGAGCTGTGGTATTTAATTTGTGTGTGATGTTTGTGTGTGTTGTGTGATGTGCTGTTCTGTGATTTGTGTATTATGTTGTGTGTTTTGCTGATGTATTGATGTGTTTCTTATTGTGTGTGTGTTGTGAGTGCGACATTTGTGTTGTGCATTTTTCTGTGTGGTGTTTTGTGTTTGTTGGGTTTAGTGTTATGTGTGAAGTGCATTTTTTGTCTTTTGCGTATATTTGAGGGCGTTTATGTGGTGTTTGTGGTGTGATTGTGTGTGTATTCTGTGTTGTGTTACATGTTTCGTGCTGTGTTACTGTGTGTTTCATGCTGTGATGCTTGAGCTCTGTTGATTTAATGTGTGTGGCGCTGTTTATGTGGTTGTGTGTGTGTCTGTTTCCTGTGCGCTGTGTTGTGTTCTTTCTGTGCTGCGACTGTTGTGCATGTGATGGGTGCAGTTTGGGTACTGTGTTGTTTGTAGTGCGTGTTCTTCGTGTATTGCGCTGTGGAGTTGTGTGTACTGGGGTGGTTGTGGATCCCTCTGTGTTGGGTGTTGTGTGCTTGGAGTGTGTGTCTGTGTGTTGTATGTTTGGCCTCTCTTGCGTAGCGTGTTGTGTTCGTGGTCGGGAATGTTATTTGCTCTGTGTGTGGTTTCCTGTTTCAGGTTTAGTGTGTGATGTGACCGCACGTTGTTGCGCGAAGTGCAACGTACTGAGTTCTCAGCTGCATGTGTGCTGCGTGTGTTCTTTTCCGTTTTCCGTGTTGTGCGTGTGTTGTGTCATCTGTGTGTTTTCCATGTTGTTACAGATATTCATTGTGTGCTGTGTTGTATACGCTTTCTACATATGTGTTCAGTGCTTTGCATTGTGTGTCCTGTGAGGACCTGTGTGCTGTACGTTTTATGTGTGTTTTGTGTGATGTGTGTAGTGTGTGAAACGTGTGCTTCATAAATTCGTTGTTCTTTTTGTTGTGGTTTGTGTATTTTTTCAATGTCATTTTCCATGCGTTGTGTGTAGTGTGTGTTCTTTCTGTGCGATTGTGATTGCTTGTGTGTGTGTTGGACAGGTTGTGTGTGTGGTTGGCTGTTTGAGTAATGAGTGTAATTTGTGATCTGTGTACTGTGTGTGGTCACGCTTGGTGAGTGTGCCTCACTGTGTGTGTTCTGTTTACTCTGCGAAACGTGGTTCACGCGCATTTCGTGGAGACATGTGCTTGGTGCGTGTGGGGTTTAATTGTTTAGTGTGATGTACTGTTTGTGTGTTGAGAGGTTGTATGTAAACTGGTTTTGCGTGTTGTGTGTGCACTGTGTCTGTGTTGTATGAGTTCTGCTGGTGCATTCTGTGTGTTCTGCGTGTCTGTGTTGTATGTCCTGTGTGTGTCATTTTATATGTATTGTATGGTTTGTGTAGTATGGAGAGTGTGTTGTTTGTGCTAGCTGTTGTGATATACATTTTGTGTGCGTTGTGTGCTGTGTGACATTTTGGTTCTTTGCTTTATGTCTTGCAGTGTGGGTGGTGTGTTATGTGTGTTCTTTACTGTGCATTGTGTGTACTTGATCTGTGTCGCGCTTCTTGGATTTGTTGTTTGCGTAGTGTGGTGTTTGTGTTGTTTGTATATGTTAGTGAATGATTTGTGGTGTTTGTTTTGTGATTCTGTGTGTAATCTGTCTTGCTCTGCTATGTGTGCTGTGTGTCCTTGTGTGTTTTGTGTGGTGATGTCTGTGATCTGTGGGTCTTCTTTATTTCCTGAGTCATGTGTGCTGTCCGTGTTGTGTGTGTTGTGTATGTGCTATATGCGGTATGGGTTCTTTACTGCTTGTTGGGGTACATTGCTCCGTGTACTTTTCTCTGTGTGGCATGCAATGTGTGAGGTGTGTGGTTGTGAGTTGTGTGTTGTGTGCACTGAGAGGTTCTTTGTGTGTCACGTATTTTGTCATTTCTGATGAGCTATCCATTGGTGTTTGAACATGCTGCGTGTTGGTTCTGTGGCTTCCGGTGTCCTGTTTGATGTGAAATGTGTCTGGTCTTTCTGTTGTCTGTTGTGTTATGTACTGTGTTGTATGAATGCTGTCTATATGCTTTCTGTGTGTGACGTATAGGGTAGACGTTGGTTGGTCTGTGTATTTTGAGCACTCTGCGTGATGTTGGTTTTGCGTTGTGTCTGATGTCTTCCGTGAGTGTGCGTGTATTTTTGTCTGTGTGTCTGTGTGTCGTGTTTCATGCTGTCTGCATACGGGTCTGTGTGTGATCTCTATTGCATGCTTGTGGCTGTGTGTGGTGTGCGTAGTGCATTCTCGGTGTGTTGTGTGTGGTTTTGTTGGTTGTGCATGGGTTTGTCCTGAGTTGCCGTCTGTTCTGTGTGTGTATTTGTGATTTGTGTGTGGTTGTGTTAGAGAGGTTGTGTGTGTTTTGCTGTTTGAGTTATGCACGTGATGTGAGATGTGTTGGCTGTGTGCAGTTGTGCTTCTTGAGTATGTCTCATGGTGTGTGCAGTACATAGACTGTGCCATGTTTTCCGTGTGAGTTGTGAGCTGTTATGTGCCCTGAGGTGTGTGGTGTGTATCTTGAGACTCTAGTTTTTTTGTGTTTCTGTGTTGTGTGAGGGTTCTGCACTGTGCTCCCGTGTGAGGATGTATGTGCGGTGTGTGTGCGCATGGCTGTGTGTGTAGCGTGCAGTGATTGAAATGTGTGCTACTTGTCTTCTTTGCTGGTTATGTGTGTTTTGCGTATGGATTTTTGAGTGTTGTGTGTGATTGTGATTTGTGTGTGGTATTCCTTGAGTGGTTGAGTGTGTGTGGTTGTTATGTTTGTGATGTTTGTGATGCATCGTCCGTGTGTGGTTGTGCTTGTTCAGTGTGCCTCATTGTGTGTGCTGCATGTACTCTCGCAAATGTGATTGGTGTGTTGTATGAGAAATCCGCGCTCTGTCCTGACTGGTGTGTGCCCTGTGACTGTTGTGCTGATACTTTTTGAGTTTTGTGTGTGTGTGCATCGTGTAGTGGTGCCCATGTGTGTACATGTGTGTGGGGTGTGTAGTGTGTAAAATGTGTGCTACGTGTGTTTATTTTTGGTTGTGTGTTTTGCGTGTGGTTTTTATTTGTTGTGTTTGTTTTGCATTTGTGATCGTGATACGAGTTTGGCTGTGTTTGAGAGGTTGTGTGTGCAAGTGGTTATGTGTGTGAGGGGAGATGTGTTATCTGTGTGTGGTTTTGCTTGTGTAGTGTGCCTCATAGTGTGTGTGGTGTTCGTAGGGTTAACTGTAGTGTGTGAGAATTGTGTGCCTTTAGGTTCTGCGATGTTTGTGGTGTACGTAGTTTCATATGTGGTGCTGTTTGCGTGTTGAGTTTGTGTGTGTTCTGGTTTGTGGTGTAGACTTGTTTGTTGTCGTTACTCCTTGAGTGTGTGTGGTGTGTGGCTTCATGTGTGGTGTGTAGTGGTTGCGTTGGTCTGTGTGTTGTGTGGTTAATGGTGGGTGTTGAGGGTGTTATGAGCTGTGGTATTTAATTTGTGTGTGATGTTTGTGTGTGTTGTGTGATGTGCTGTTCTGTGATTTGTGTATTATGTTGTGTGTTTTGCTGATGTATTGATGTGTTTCTTATTGTGTGTGTGTTGTGAGTGCGACATTTGTGTTGTGCATTTTTCTGTGTGGTGTTTTGTGTTTGTTGGGTTTAGTGTTATGTGTGAAGTGCATTTTTTGTCTTTTGCGTATATTTGAGGGCGTTTATGTGGTGTTTGTGGTGTGATTGTGTGTGTATTCTGTGTTGTGTTACATGTTTCGTGCTGTGTTACTGTGTGTTTCATGCTGTGATGCTTGAGCTCTGTTGATTTAATGTGTGTGGCGCTGTTTATGTGGTTGTGTGTGTGTCTGTTTCCTGTGCGCTGTGTTGTGTTCTTTCTGTGCTGCGACTGTTGTGCATGTGATGGGTGCAGTTTGGGTACTGTGTTGTTTGTAGTGCGTGTTCTTCGTGTATTGCGCTGTGGAGTTGTGTGTACTGGGGTGGTTGTGGATCCCTCTGTGTTGGGTGTTGTGTGCTTGGAGTGTGTGTCTGTGTGTTGTATGTTTGGCCTCTCTTGCGTAGCGTGTTGTGTTCGTGGTCGGGAATGTTATTTGCTCTGTGTGTGGTTTCCTGTTTCAGGTTTAGTGTGTGATGTGACCGCACGTTGTTGCGCGAAGTGCAACGTACTGAGTTCTCAGCTGCATGTGTGCTGCGTGTGTTCTTTTCCGTTTTCCGTGTTGTGCGTGTGTTGTGTCATCTGTGTGTTTTCCATGTTGTTACAGATATTCATTGTGTGCTGTGTTGTATACGCTTTCTACATATGTGTTCAGTGCTTTGCATTGTGTGTCCTGTGAGGACCTGTGTGCTGTACGTTTTATGTGTGTTTTGTGTGATGTGTGTAGTGTGTGAAACGTGTGCTTCATAAATTCGTTGTTCTTTTTGTTGTGGTTTGTGTATTTTTTCAATGTCATTTTCCATGCGTTGTGTGTAGTGTGTGTTCTTTCTGTGCGATTGTGATTGCTTGTGTGTGTGTTGGACAGGTTGTGTGTGTGGTTGGCTGTTTGAGTAATGAGTGTAATTTGTGATCTGTGTACTGTGTGTGGTCACGCTTGGTGAGTGTGCCTCACTGTGTGTGTTCTGTTTACTCTGCGAAACGTGGTTCACGCGCATTTCGTGGAGACATGTGCTTGGTGCGTGTGGGGTTTAATTGTTTAGTGTGATGTACTGTTTGTGTGTTGAGAGGTTGTATGTAAACTGGTTTTGCGTGTTGTGTGTGCACTGTGTCTGTGTTGTATGAGTTCTGCTGGTGCATTCTGTGTGTTCTGCGTGTCTGTGTTGTATGTCCTGTGTGTGTCATTTTATATGTATTGTATGGTTTGTGTAGTATGGAGAGTGTGTTGTTTGTGCTAGCTGTTGTGATATACATTTTGTGTGCGTTGTGTGCTGTGTGACATTTTGGTTCTTTGCTTTATGTCTTGCAGTGTGGGTGGTGTGTTATGTGTGTTCTTTACTGTGCATTGTGTGTACTTGATCTGTGTCGCGCTTCTTGGATTTGTTGTTTGCGTAGTGTGGTGTTTGTGTTGTTTGTATATGTTAGTGAATGATTTGTGGTGTTTGTTTTGTGATTCTGTGTGTAATCTGTCTTGCTCTGCTATGTGTGCTGTGTGTCCTTGTGTGTTTTGTGTGGTGATGTCTGTGATCTGTGGGTCTTCTTTATTTCCTGAGTCATGTGTGCTGTCCGTGTTGTGTGTGTTGTGTATGTGCTATATGCGGTATGGGTTCTTTACTGCTTGTTGGGGTACATTGCTCCGTGTACTTTTCTCTGTGTGGCATGCAATGTGTGAGGTGTGTGGTTGTGAGTTGTGTGTTGTGTGCACTGAGAGGTTCTTTGTGTGTTACGTATTTTGTCATTTCTGATGAGCTATCCATTGGTGTTTGAACATGCTGCGTGTTGGTTCTGTGGCTTCCGGTGTCCTGTTTGATGTGAAATGTGTCTGGTCTTTCTGTTGTCTGTTGTGTTATGTACTGTGTTGTATGAATGCTGTCTATATGCTTTCTGTGTGTGACGTATAGGGTAGACGTTGGTTGGTCTGTGTATTTTGAGCACTCTGCGTGATGTTGGTTTTGCGTTGTGTCTGATGTCTTCCGTGAGTGTGCGTGTATTTTTGTCTGTGTGTCTGTGTGTCGTGTTTCATGCTGTCTGCATACGGGTCTGTGTGTGATCTCTATTGCATGCTTGTGGCTGTGTGTGGTGTGCGTAGTGCATTCTCGGTGTGTTGTGTGTGGTTTTGTTGGTTGTGCATGGGTTTGTCCTGAGTTGCCGTCTGTTCTGTGTGTGTATTTGTGATTTGTGTGTGGTTGTGTTAGAGAGGTTGTGTGTGTTTTGCTGTTTGAGTTATGCACGTGATGTGAGATGTGTTGGCTGTGTGCAGTTGTGCTTCTTGAGTATGTCTCATGGTGTGTGCAGTACATAGACTGTGCCATGTTTTCCGTGTGAGTTGTGAGCTGTTATGTGCCCTGAGGTGTGTGGTGTGTATCTTGAGACTCTAGTTTTTTTGTGTTTCTGTGTTGTGTGAGGGTTCTGCACTGTGCTCCCGTGTGAGGATGTATGTGCGGTGTGTGTGCGCATGGCTGTGTGTGTAGCGTGCAGTGATTGAAATGTGTGCTACTTGTCTTCTTTGCTGGTTATGTGTGTTTTGCGTATGGATTTTTGAGTGTTGTGTGTGATTGTGATTTGTGTGTGGTATTCCTTGAGTGGTTGAGTGTGTGTGGTTGTTATGTTTGTGATGTTTGTGATGCATCGTCCGTGTGTGGTTGTGCTTGTTCAGTGTGCCTCATTGTGTGTGCTGCATGTACTCTCGCAAATGTGATTGGTGTGTTGTATGAGAAATCCGCGCTCTGTCCTGACTGGTGTGTGCCCTGTGACTGTTGTGCTGATACTTTTTGAGTTTTGTGTGTGTGTGCATCGTGTAGTGGTGCCCATGTGTGTACATGTGTGTGGGGTGTGTAGTGTGTAAAATGTGTGCTACGTGTGTTTATTTTTGGTTGTGTGTTTTGCGTGTGGTTTTTATTTGTTGTGTTTGTTTTGCATTTGTGATCGTGATACGAGTTTGGCTGTGTTTGAGAGGTTGTGTGTGCAAGTGGTTATGTGTGTGAGGGGAGATGTGTTATCTGTGTGTGGTTTTGCTTGTGTAGTGTGCCTCATAGTGTGTGTGGTGTTCGTAGGGTTAACTGTAGTGTGTGAGAATTGTGTGCCTTTAGGTTCTGCGATGTTTGTGGTGTACGTAGTTTCATATGTGGTGCTGTTTGCGTGTTGAGTTTGTGTGTGTTCTGGTTTGTGGTGTAGACTTGTTTGTTGTCGTTACTCCTTGAGTGTGTGTGGTGTGTGGCTTCATGTGTGGTGTGTAGTGGTTGCGTTGGTCTGTGTGTTGTGTGGTTAATGGTGGGTGTTGAGGGTGTTATGAGCTGTGGTATTTAATTTGTGTGTGATGTTTGTGTGTGTTGTGTGATGTGCTGTTCTGTGATTTGTGTATTATGTTGTGTGTTTTGCTGATGTATTGATGTGTTTCTTATTGTGTGTGTGTTGTGAGTGCGACATTTGTGTTGTGCATTTTTCTGTGTGGTGTTTTGTGTTTGTTGGGTTTAGTGTTATGTGTGAAGTGCATTTTTTGTCTTTTGCGTATATTTGAGGGCGTTTATGTGGTGTTTGTGGTGTGATTGTGTGTGTATTCTGTGTTGTGTTACATGTTTCGTGCTGTGTTACTGTGTGTTTCATGCTGTGATGCTTGAGCTCTGTTGATTTAATGTGTGTGGCGCTGTTTATGTGGTTGTGTGTGTGTCTGTTTCCTGTGCGCTGTGTTGTGTTCTTTCTGTGCTGCGACTGTTGTGCATGTGATGGGTGCAGTTTGGGTACTGTGTTGTTTGTAGTGCGTGTTCTTCGTGTATTGCGCTGTGGAGTTGTGTGTACTGGGGTGGTTGTGGATCCCTCTGTGTTGGGTGTTGTGTGCTTGGAGTGTGTGTCTGTGTGTTGTATGTTTGGCCTCTCTTGCGTAGCGTGTTGTGTTCGTGGTCGGGAATGTTATTTGCTCTGTGTGTGGTTTCCTGTTTCAGGTTTAGTGTGTGATGTGACCGCACGTTGTTGCGCGAAGTGCAACGTACTGAGTTCTCAGCTGCATGTGTGCTGCGTGTGTTCTTTTCCGTTTTCCGTGTTGTGCGTGTGTTGTGTCATCTGTGTGTTTTCCATGTTGTTACAGATATTCATTGTGTGCTGTGTTGTATACGCTTTCTACATATGTGTTCAGTGCTTTGCATTGTGTGTCCTGTGAGGACCTGTGTGCTGTACGTTTTATGTGTGTTTTGTGTGATGTGTGTAGTGTGTGAAACGTGTGCTTCATAAATTCGTTGTTCTTTTTGTTGTGGTTTGTGTATTTTTTCAATGTCATTTTCCATGCGTTGTGTGTAGTGTGTGTTCTTTCTGTGCGATTGTGATTGCTTGTGTGTGTGTTGGACAGGTTGTGTGTGTGGTTGGCTGTTTGAGTAATGAGTGTAATTTGTGATCTGTGTACTGTGTGTGGTCACGCTTGGTGAGTGTGCCTCACTGTGTGTGTTCTGTTTACTCTGCGAAACGTGGTTCACGTGCATTTCGTGGAGACATGTGCTTGGTGCGTGTGGGGTTTAATTGTTTAGTGTGATGTACTGTTTGTGTGTTGAGAGGTTGTATGTAAACTGGTTTTGCGTGTTGTGTGTGCACTGTGTCTGTGTTGTATGAGTTCTGCTGGTGCATTCTGTGTGTTCTGCGTGTCTGTGTTGTATGTCCTGTGTGTGTCATTTTATATGTATTGTATGGTTTGTGTAGTATGGAGAGTGTGTTGTTTGTGCTAGCTGTTGTGATATACATTTTGTGTGCGTTGTGTGCTGTGTGACATTTTGGTTCTTTGCTTTATGTCTTGCAGTGTGGGTGGTGTGTTATGTGTGTTCTTTACTGTGCATTGTGTGTACTTGATCTGTGTCGCGCTTCTTGGATTTGTTGTTTGCGTAGTGTGGTGTTTGTGTTGTTTGTATATGTTAGTGAATGATTTGTGGTGTTTGTTTTGTGATTCTGTGTGTAATCTGTCTTGCTCTGCTATGTGTGCTGTGTGTCCTTGTGTGTTTTGTGTGGTGATGTCTGTGATCTGTGGGTCTTCTTTATTTCCTGAGTCATGTGTGCTGTCCGTGTTGTGTGTGTTGTGTATGTGCTATATGCGGTATGGGTTCTTTACTGCTTGTTGGGGTACATTGCTCCGTGTACTTTTCTCTGTGTGGCATGCAATGTGTGAGGTGTGTGGTTGTGAGTTGTGTGTTGTGTGCACTGAGAGGTTCTTTGTGTGTCACGTATTTTGTCATTTCTGATGAGCTATCCATTGGTGTTTGAACATGCTGCGTGTTGGTTCTGTGGCTTCCGGTGTCCTGTTTGATGTGAAATGTGTCTGGTCTTTCTGTTGTCTGTTGTGTTATGTACTGTGTTGTATGAATGCTGTCTATATGCTTTCTGTGTGTGACGTATAGGGTAGACGTTGGTTGGTCTGTGTATTTTGAGCACTCTGCGTGATGTTGGTTTTGCGTTGTGTCTGATGTCTTCCGTGAGTGTGCGTGTATTTTTGTCTGTGTGTCTGTGTGTCGTGTTTCATGCTGTCTGCATACGGGTCTGTGTGTGATCTCTATTGCATGCTTGTGGCTGTGTGTGGTGTGCGTAGTGCATTCTCGGTGTGTTGTGTGTGGTTTTGTTGGTTGTGCATGGGTTTGTCCTGAGTTGCCGTCTGTTCTGTGTGTGTATTTGTGATTTGTGTGTGGTTGTGTTAGAGAGGTTGTGTGTGTTTTGCTGTTTGAGTTATGCACGTGATGTGAGATGTGTTGGCTGTGTGCAGTTGTGCTTCTTGAGTATGTCTCATGGTGTGTGCAGTACATAGACTGTGCCATGTTTTCCGTGTGAGTTGTGAGCTGTTATGTGCCCTGAGGTGTGTGGTGTGTATCTTGAGACTCTAGTTTTTTTGTGTTTCTGTGTTGTGTGAGGGTTCTGCACTGTGCTCCCGTGTGAGGATGTATGTGCGGTGTGTGTGCGCATGGCTGTGTGTGTAGCGTGCAGTGATTGAAATGTGTGCTACTTGTCTTCTTTGCTGGTTATGTGTGTTTTGCGTATGGATTTTTGAGTGTTGTGTGTGATTGTGATTTGTGTGTGGTATTCCTTGAGTGGTTGAGTGTGTGTGGTTGTTATGTTTGTGATGTTTGTGATGCATCGTCCGTGTGTGGTTGTGCTTGTTCAGTGTGCCTCATTGTGTGTGCTGCATGTACTCTCGCAAATGTGATTGGTGTGTTGTATGAGAAATCCGCGCTCTGTCCTGACTGGTGTGTGCCCTGTGACTGTTGTGCTGATACTTTTTGAGTTTTGTGTGTGTGTGCATCGTGTAGTGGTGCCCATGTGTGTACATGTGTGTGGGGTGTGTAGTGTGTAAAATGTGTGCTACGTGTGTTTATTTTTGGTTGTGTGTTTTGCGTGTGGTTTTTATTTGTTGTGTTTGTTTTGCATTTGTGATCGTGATACGAGTTTGGCTGTGTTTGAGAGGTTGTGTGTGCAAGTGGTTATGTGTGTGAGGGGAGATGTGTTATCTGTGTGTGGTTTTGCTTGTGTAGTGTGCCTCATAGTGTGTGTGGTGTTCGTAGGGTTAACTGTAGTGTGTGAGAATTGTGTGCCTTTAGGTTCTGCGATGTTTGTGGTGTACGTAGTTTCATATGTGGTGCTGTTTGCGTGTTGAGTTTGTGTGTGTTCTGGTTTGTGGTGTAGACTTGTTTGTTGTCGTTACTCCTTGAGTGTGTGTGGTGTGTGGCTTCATGTGTGGTGTGTAGTGGTTGCGTTGGTCTGTGTGTTGTGTGGTTAATGGTGGGTGTTGAGGGTGTTATGAGCTGTGGTATTTAATTTGTGTGTGATGTTTGTGTGTGTTGTGTGATGTGCTGTTCTGTGATTTGTGTATTATGTTGTGTGTTTTGCTGATGTATTGATGTGTTTCTTATTGTGTGTGTGTTGTGAGTGCGACATTTGTGTTGTGCATTTTTCTGTGTGGTGTTTTGTGTTTGTTGGGTTTAGTGTTATGTGTGAAGTGCATTTTTTGTCTTTTGCGTATATTTGAGGGCGTTTATGTGGTGTTTGTGGTGTGATTGTGTGTGTATTCTGTGTTGTGTTACATGTTTCGTGCTGTGTTACTGTGTGTTTCATGCTGTGATGCTTGAGCTCTGTTGATTTAATGTGTGTGGCGCTGTTTATGTGGTTGTGTGTGTGTCTGTTTCCTGTGCGCTGTGTTGTGTTCTTTCTGTGCTGCGACTGTTGTGCATGTGATGGGTGCAGTTTGGGTACTGTGTTGTTTGTAGTGCGTGTTCTTCGTGTATTGCGCTGTGGAGTTGTGTGTACTGGGGTGGTTGTGGATCCCTCTGTGTTGGGTGTTGTGTGCTTGGAGTGTGTGTCTGTGTGTTGTATGTTTGGCCTCTCTTGCGTAGCGTGTTGTGTTCGTGGTCGGGAATGTTATTTGCTCTGTGTGTGGTTTCCTGTTTCAGGTTTAGTGTGTGATGTGACCGCACGTTGTTGCGCGAAGTGCAACGTACTGAGTTCTCAGCTGCATGTGTGCTGCGTGTGTTCTTTTCCGTTTTCCGTGTTGTGCGTGTGTTGTGTCATCTGTGTGTTTTCCATGTTGTTACAGATATTCATTGTGTGCTGTGTTGTATACGCTTTCTACATATGTGTTCAGTGCTTTGCATTGTGTGTCCTGTGAGGACCTGTGTGCTGTACGTTTTATGTGTGTTTTGTGTGATGTGTGTAGTGTGTGAAACGTGTGCTTCATAAATTCGTTGTTCTTTTTGTTGTGGTTTGTGTATTTTTTCAATGTCATTTTCCATGCGTTGTGTGTAGTGTGTGTTCTTTCTGTGCGATTGTGATTGCTTGTGTGTGTGTTGGACAGGTTGTGTGTGTGGTTGGCTGTTTGAGTAATGAGTGTAATTTGTGATCTGTGTACTGTGTGTGGTCACGCTTGGTGAGTGTGCCTCACTGTGTGTGTTCTGTTTACTCTGCGAAACGTGGTTCACGCGCATTTCGTGGAGACATGTGCTTGGTGCGTGTGGGGTTTAATTGTTTAGTGTGATGTACTGTTTGTGTGTTGAGAGGTTGTATGTAAACTGGTTTTGCGTGTTGTGTGTGCACTGTGTCTGTGTTGTATGAGTTCTGCTGGTGCATTCTGTGTGTTCTGCGTGTCTGTGTTGTATGTCCTGTGTGTGTCATTTTATATGTATTGTATGGTTTGTGTAGTATGGAGAGTGTGTTGTTTGTGCTAGCTGTTGTGATATACATTTTGTGTGCGTTGTGTGCTGTGTGACATTTTGGTTCTTTGCTTTATGTCTTGCAGTGTGGGTGGTGTGTTATGTGTGTTCTTTACTGTGCATTGTGTGTACTTGATCTGTGTCGCGCTTCTTGGATTTGTTGTTTGCGTAGTGTGGTGTTTGTGTTGTTTGTATATGTTAGTGAATGATTTGTGGTGTTTGTTTTGTGATTCTGTGTGTAATCTGTCTTGCTCTGCTATGTGTGCTGTGTGTCCTTGTGTGTTTTGTGTGGTGATGTCTGTGATCTGTGGGTCTTCTTTATTTCCTGAGTCATGTGTGCTGTCCGTGTTGTGTGTGTTGTGTATGTGCTATATGCGGTATGGGTTCTTTACTGCTTGTTGGGGTACATTGCTCCGTGTACTTTTCTCTGTGTGGCATGCAATGTGTGAGGTGTGTGGTTGTGAGTTGTGTGTTGTGTGCACTGAGAGGTTCTTTGTGTGTCACGTATTTTGTCATTTCTGATGAGCTATCCATTGGTGTTTGAACATGCTGCGTGTTGGTTCTGTGGCTTCCGGTGTCCTGTTTGATGTGAAATGTGTCTGGTCTTTCTGTTGTCTGTTGTGTTATGTACTGTGTTGTATGAATGCTGTCTATATGCTTTCTGTGTGTGACGTATAGGGTAGACGTTGGTTGGTCTGTGTATTTTGAGCACTCTGCGTGATGTTGGTTTTGCGTTGTGTCTGATGTCTTCCGTGAGTGTGCGTGTATTTTTGTCTGTGTGTCTGTGTGTCGTGTTTCATGCTGTCTGCATACGGGTCTGTGTGTGATCTCTATTGCATGCTTGTGGCTGTGTGTGGTGTGCGTAGTGCATTCTCGGTGTGTTGTGTGTGGTTTTGTTGGTTGTGCATGGGTTTGTCCTGAGTTGCCGTCTGTTTTGTGTGTGTATTTGTGATTTGTGTGTGGTTGTGTTAGAGAGGTTGTGTGTGTTTTGCTGTTTGAGTTATGCACGTGATGTGAGATGTGTTGGCTGTGTGCAGTTGTGCTTCTTGAGTATGTCTCATGGTGTGTGCAGTACATAGACTGTGCCATGTTTTCCGTGTGAGTTGTGAGCTGTTATGTGCCCTGAGGTGTGTGGTGTGTATCTTGAGACTCTAGTTTTTTTGTGTTTCTGTGTTGTGTGAGGGTTCTGCACTGTGCTCCCGTGTGAGGATGTATGTGCGGTGTGTGTGCGCATGGCTGTGTGTGTAGCGTGCAGTGATTGAAATGTGTGCTACTTGTCTTCTTTGCTGGTTATGTGTGTTTTGCGTATGGATTTTTGAGTGTTGTGTGTGATTGTGATTTGTGTGTGGTATTCCTTGAGTGGTTGAGTGTGTGTGGTTGTTATGTTTGTGATGTTTGTGATGCATCGTCCGTGTGTGGTTGTGCTTGTTCAGTGTGCCTCATTGTGTGTGCTGCATGTACTCTCGCAAATGTGATTGGTGTGTTGTATGAGAAATCCGCGCTCTGTCCTGACTGGTGTGTGCCCTGTGACTGTTGTGCTGATACTTTTTGAGTTTTGTGTGTGTGTGCATCGTGTAGTGGTGCCCATGTGTGTACATGTGTGTGGGGTGTGTAGTGTGTAAAATGTGTGCTACGTGTGTTTATTTTTGGTTGTGTGTTTTGCGTGTGGTTTTTATTTGTTGTGTTTGTTTTGCATTTGTGATCGTGATACGAGTTTGGCTGTGTTTGAGAGGTTGTGTGTGCAAGTGGTTATGTGTGTGAGGGGAGATGTGTTATCTGTGTGTGGTTTTGCTTGTGTAGTGTGCCTCATAGTGTGTGTGGTGTTCGTAGGGTTAACTGTAGTGTGTGAGAATTGTGTGCCTTTAGGTTCTGCGATGTTTGTGGTGTACGTAGTTTCATATGTGGTGCTGTTTGCGTGTTGAGTTTGTGTGTGTTCTGGTTTGTGGTGTAGACTTGTTTGTTGTCGTTACTCCTTGAGTGTGTGTGGTGTGTGGCTTCATGTGTGGTGTGTAGTGGTTGCGTTGGTCTGTGTGTTGTGTGGTTAATGGTGGGTGTTGAGGGTGTTATGAGCTGTGGTATTTAATTTGTGTGTGATGTTTGTGTGTGTTGTGTGATGTGCTGTTCTGTGATTTGTGTATTATGTTGTGTGTTTTGCTGATGTATTGATGTGTTTCTTATTGTGTGTGTGTTGTGAGTGCGACATTTGTGTTGTGCATTTTTCTGTGTGGTGTTTTGTGTTTGTTGGGTTTAGTGTTATGTGTGAAGTGCATTTTTTGTCTTTTGCGTATATTTGAGGGCGTTTATGTGGTGTTTGTGGTGTGATTGTGTGTGTATTCTGTGTTGTGTTACATGTTTCGTGCTGTGTTACTGTGTGTTTCATGCTGTGATGCTTGAGCTCTGTTGATTTAATGTGTGTGGCGCTGTTTATGTGGTTGTGTGTGTGTCTGTTTCCTGTGCGCTGTGTTGTGTTCTTTCTGTGCTGCGACTGTTGTGCATGTGATGGGTGCAGTTTGGGTACTGTGTTGTTTGTAGTGCGTGTTCTTCGTGTATTGCGCTGTGGAGTTGTGTGTACTGGGGTGGTTGTGGATCCCTCTGTGTTGGGTGTTGTGTGCTTGGAGTGTGTGTCTGTGTGTTGTATGTTTGGCCTCTCTTGCGTAGCGTGTTGTGTTCGTGGTCGGGAATGTTATTTGCTCTGTGTGTGGTTTCCTGTTTCAGGTTTAGTGTGTGATGTGACCGCACGTTGTTGCGCGAAGTGCAACGTACTGAGTTCTCAGCTGCATGTGTGCTGCGTGTGTTCTTTTCCGTTTTCCGTGTTGTGCGTGTGTTGTGTCATCTGTGTGTTTTCCATGTTGTTACAGATATTCATTGTGTGCTGTGTTGTATACGCTTTCTACATATGTGTTCAGTGCTTTGCATTGTGTGTCCTGTGAGGACCTGTGTGCTGTACGTTTTATGTGTGTTTTGTGTGATGTGTGTAGTGTGTGAAACGTGTGCTTCATAAATTCGTTGTTCTTTTTCTTGTGGTTTGTGTATTTTTTCAATGTCATTTTCCATGCGTTGTGTGTAGTGTGTGTTCTTTCTGTGCGATTGTGATTGCTTGTGTGTGTGTTGGACAGGTTGTGTGTGTGGTTGGCTGTTTGAGTAATGAGTGTAATTTGTGATCTGTGTACTGTGTGTGGTCACGCTTGGTGAGTGTGCCTCACTGTGTGTGTTCTGTTTACTCTGCGAAACGTGGTTCACGCGCATTTCGTGGAGACATGTGCTTGGTGCGTGTGGGGTTTAATTGTTTAGTGTGATGTACTGTTTGTG
Source organism: Manis javanica (assembly GCF_040802235.1). Lineage (NCBI taxonomy): Eukaryota > Metazoa > Chordata > Mammalia > Pholidota > Manidae > Manis > Manis javanica. The sequence continues at coordinate 96,249 of NW_027332196.1, read as the reverse complement.
TGTTGAGAGGTTGTATGTAAACTGGTTTTGCGTGTTGTGTGTGCACTGTGTCTGTGTTGTATGAGTTCTGCTGGTGCATTCTGTGTGTTCTGCGTGTCTGTGTTGTATGTCCTGTGTGTGTCATTTTATATGTATTGTATGGTTTGTGTAGTATGGAGAGTGTGTTGTTTGTGCTAGCTGTTGTGATATACATTTTGTGTGCGTTGTGTGCTGTGTGACATTTTGGTTCTTTGCTTTATGTCTTGCAGTGTGGGTGGTGTGTTATGTGTGTTCTTTACTGTGCATTGTGTGTACTTGATCTGTGTCGCGCTTCTTGGATTTGTTGTTTGCGTAGTGTGGTGTTTGTGTTGTTTGTATATGTTAGTGAATGATTTGTGGTGTTTGTTTTGTGATTCTGTGTGTAATCTGTCTTGCTCTGCTATGTGTGCTGTGTGTCCTTGTGTGTTTTGTGTGGTGATGTCTGTGATCTGTGGGTCTTCTTTATTTCCTGAGTCATGTGTGCTGTCCGTGTTGTGTGTGTTGTGTATGTGCTATATGCGGTATGGGTTCTTTACTGCTTGTTGGGGTACATTGCTCCGTGTACTTTTCTCTGTGTGGCATGCAATGTGTGAGGTGTGTGGTTGTGAGTTGTGTGTTGTGTGCACTGAGAGGTTCTTTGTGTGTCACGTATTTTGTCATTTCTGATGAGCTATCCATTGGTGTTTGAACATGCTGCGTGTTGGTTCTGTGGCTTCCGGTGTCCTGTTTGATGTGAAATGTGTCTGGTCTTTCTGTTGTCTGTTGTGTTATGTACTGTGTTGTATGAATGCTGTCTATATGCTTTCTGTGTGTGACGTATAGGGTAGACGTTGGTTGGTCTGTGTATTTTGAGCACTCTGCGTGATGTTGGTTTTGCGTTGTGTCTGATGTCTTCCGTGAGTGTGCGTGTATTTTTGTCTGTGTGTCTGTGTGTCGTGTTTCATGCTGTCTGCATACGGGTCTGTGTGTGATCTCTATTGCATGCTTGTGGCTGTGTGTGGTGTGCGTAGTGCATTCTCGGTGTGTTGTGTGTGGTTTTGTTGGTTGTGCATGGGTTTGTCCTGAGTTGCCGTCTGTTCTGTGTGTGTATTTGTGATTTGTGTGTGGTTGTGTTAGAGAGGTTGTGTGTGTTTTGCTGTTTGAGTTATGCACGTGATGTGAGATGTGTTGGCTGTGTGCAGTTGTGCTTCTTGAGTATGTCTCATGGTGTGTGCAGTACATAGACTGTGCCATGTTTTCCGTGTGAGTTGTGAGCTGTTATGTGCCCTGAGGTGTGTGGTGTGTATCTTGAGACTCTAGTTTTTTTGTGTTTCTGTGTTGTGTGAGGGTTCTGCACTGTGCTCCCGTGTGAGGATGTATGTGCGGTGTGTGTGCGCATGGCTGTGTGTGTAGCGTGCAGTGATTGAAATGTGTGCTACTTGTCTTCTTTGCTGGTTATGTGTGTTTTGCGTATGGATTTTTGAGTGTTGTGTGTGATTGTGATTTGTGTGTGGTATTCCTTGAGTGGTTGAGTGTGTGTGGTTGTTATGTTTGTGATGTTTGTGATGCATCGTCCGTGTGTGGTTGTGCTTGTTCAGTGTGCCTCATTGTGTGTGCTGCATGTACTCTCGCAAATGTGATTGGTGTGTTGTATGAGAAATCCGCGCTCTGTCCTGACTGGTGTGTGCCCTGTGACTGTTGTGCTGATACTTTTTGAGTTTTGTGTGTGTGTGCATCGTGTAGTGGTGCCCATGTGTGTACATGTGTGTGGGGTGTGTAGTGTGTAAAATGTGTGCTACGTGTGTTTATTTTTGGTTGTGTGTTTTGCGTGTGGTTTTTATTTGTTGTGTTTGTTTTGCATTTGTGATCGTGATACGAGTTTGGCTGTGTTTGAGAGGTTGTGTGTGCAAGTGGTTATGTGTGTGAGGGGAGATGTGTTATCTGTGTGTGGTTTTGCTTGTGTAGTGTGCCTCATAGTGTGTGTGGTGTTCGTAGGGTTAACTGTAGTGTGTGAGAATTGTGTGCCTTTAGGTTCTGCGATGTTTGTGGTGTACGTAGTTTCATATGTGGTGCTGTTTGCGTGTTGAGTTTGTGTGTGTTCTGGTTTGTGGTGTAGACTTGTTTGTTGTCGTTACTCCTTGAGTGTGTGTGGTGTGTGGCTTCATGTGTGGTGTGTAGTGGTTGCGTTGGTCTGTGTGTTGTGTGGTTAATGGTGGGTGTTGAGGGTGTTATGAGCTGTGGTATTTAATTTGTGTGTGATGTTTGTGTGTGTTGTGTGATGTGCTGTTCTGTGATTTGTGTATTATGTTGTGTGTTTTGCTGATGTATTGATGTGTTTCTTATTGTGTGTGTGTTGTGAGTGCGACATTTGTGTTGTGCATTTTTCTGTGTGGTGTTTTGTGTTTGTTGGGTTTAGTGTTATGTGTGAAGTGCATTTTTTGTCTTTTGCGTATATTTGAGGGCGTTTATGTGGTGTTTGTGGTGTGATTGTGTGTGTATTCTGTGTTGTGTTACATGTTTCGTGCTGTGTTACTGTGTGTTTCATGCTGTGATGCTTGAGCTCTGTTGATTTAATGTGTGTGGCGCTGTTTATGTGGTTGTGTGTGTGTCTGTTTCCTGTGCGCTGTGTTGTGTTCTTTCTGTGCTGCGACTGTTGTGCATGTGATGGGTGCAGTTTGGGTACTGTGTTGTTTGTAGTGCGTGTTCTTCGTGTATTGCGCTGTGGAGTTGTGTGTACTGGGGTGGTTGTGGATCCCTCTGTGTTGGGTGTTGTGTGCTTGGAGTGTGTGTCTGTGTGTTGTATGTTTGGCCTCTCTTGCGTAGCGTGTTGTGTTCGTGGTCGGGAATGTTATTTGCTCTGTGTGTGGTTTCCTGTTTCAGGTTTAGTGTGTGATGTGACCGCACGTTGTTGCGCGAAGTGCAACGTACTGAGTTCTCAGCTGCATGTGTGCTGCGTGTGTTCTTTTCCGTTTTCCGTGTTGTGCGTGTGTTGTGTCATCTGTGTGTTTTCCATGTTGTTACAGATATTCATTGTGTGCTGTGTTGTATACGCTTTCTACATATGTGTTCAGTGCTTTGCATTGTGTGTCCTGTGAGGACCTGTGTGCTGTACGTTTTATGTGTGTTTTGTGTGATGTGTGTAGTGTGTGAAACGTGTGCTTCATAAATTCGTTGTTCTTTTTCTTGTGGTTTGTGTATTTTTTCAATGTCATTTTCCATGCGTTGTGTGTAGTGTGTGTTCTTTCTGTGCGATTGTGATTGCTTGTGTGTGTGTTGGACAGGTTGTGTGTGTGGTTGGCTGTTTGAGTAATGAGTGTAATTTGTGATCTGTGTACTGTGTGTGGTCACGCTTGGTGAGTGTGCCTCACTGTGTGTGTTCTGTTTACTCTGCGAAACGTGGTTCACGCGCATTTCGTGGAGACATGTGCTTGGTGCGTGTGGGGTTTAATTGTTTAGTGTGATGTACTGTTTGTGTGTTGAGAGGTTGTATGTAAACTGGTTTTGCGTGTTGTGTGTGCACTGTGTCTGTGTTGTATGAGTTCTGCTGGTGCATTCTGTGTGTTCTGCGTGTCTGTGTTGTATGTCCTGTGTGTGTCATTTTATATGTATTGTATGGTTTGTGTAGTATGGAGAGTGTGTTGTTTGTGCTAGCTGTTGTGATATACATTTTGTGTGCGTTGTGTGCTGTGTGACATTTTGGTTCTTTGCTTTATGTCTTGCAGTGTGGGTGGTGTGTTATGTGTGTTCTTTACTGTGCATTGTGTGTACTTGATCTGTGTCGCGCTTCTTGGATTTGTTGTTTGCGTAGTGTGGTGTTTGTGTTGTTTGTATATGTTAGTGAATGATTTGTGGTGTTTGTTTTGTGATTCTGTGTGTAATCTGTCTTGCTCTGCTATGTGTGCTGTGTGTCCTTGTGTGTTTTGTGTGGTGATGTCTGTGATCTGTGGGTCTTCTTTATTTCCTGAGTCATGTGTGCTGTCCGTGTTGTGTGTGTTGTGTATGTGCTATATGCGGTATGGGTTCTTTACTGCTTGTTGGGGTACATTGCTCCGTGTACTTTTCTCTGTGTGGCATGCAATGTGTGAGGTGTGTGGTTGTGAGTTGTGTGTTGTGTGCACTGAGAGGTTCTTTGTGTGTCACGTATTTTGTCATTTCTGATGAGCTATCCATTGGTGTTTGAACATGCTGCGTGTTGGTTCTGTGGCTTCCGGTGTCCTGTTTGATGTGAAATGTGTCTGGTCTTTCTGTTGTCTGTTGTGTTATGTACTGTGTTGTATGAATGCTGTCTATATGCTTTCTGTGTGTGACGTATAGGGTAGACGTTGGTTGGTCTGTGTATTTTGAGCACTCTGCGTGATGTTGGTTTTGCGTTGTGTCTGATGTCTTCCGTGAGTGTGCGTGTATTTTTGTCTGTGTGTCTGTGTGTCGTGTTTCATGCTGTCTGCATACGGGTCTGTGTGTGATCTCTATTGCATGCTTGTGGCTGTGTGTGGTGTGCGTAGTGCATTCTCGGTGTGTTGTGTGTGGTTTTGTTGGTTGTGCATGGGTTTGTCCTGAGTTGCCGTCTGTTCTGTGTGTGTATTTGTGATTTGTGTGTGGTTGTGTTAGAGAGGTTGTGTGTGTTTTGCTGTTTGAGTTATGCACGTGATGTGAGATGTGTTGGCTGTGTGCAGTTGTGCTTCTTGAGTATGTCTCATGGTGTGTGCAGTACATAGACTGTGCCATGTTTTCCGTGTGAGTTGTGAGCTGTTATGTGCCCTGAGGTGTGTGGTGTGTATCTTGAGACTCTAGTTTTTTTGTGTTTCTGTGTTGTGTGAGGGTTCTGCACTGTGCTCCCGTGTGAGGATGTATGTGCGGTGTGTGTGCGCATGGCTGTGTGTGTAGCGTGCAGTGATTGAAATGTGTGCTACTTGTCTTCTTTGCTGGTTATGTGTGTTTTGCGTATGGATTTTTGAGTGTTGTGTGTGATTGTGATTTGTGTGTGGTATTCCTTGAGTGGTTGAGTGTGTGTGGTTGTTATGTTTGTGATGTTTGTGATGCATCGTCCGTGTGTGGTTGTGCTTGTTCAGTGTGCCTCGTTGTGTGTGCTGCATGTACTCTCGCAAATGTGATTGGTGTGTTGTATGAGAAATCCGCGCTCTGTCCTGACTGGTGTGTGCCCTGTGACTGTTGTGCTGATACTTTTTGAGTTTTGTGTGTGTGTGCATCGTGTAGTGGTGCCCATGTGTGTACATGTGTGTGGGGTGTGTAGTGTGTAAAATGTGTGCTACGTGTGTTTATTTTTGGTTGTGTGTTTTGCGTGTGGTTTTTATTTGTTGTGTTTGTTTTGCATTTGTGATCGTGATACGAGTTTGGCTGTGTTTGAGAGGTTGTGTGTGCAAGTGGTTATGTGTGTGAGGGGAGATGTGTTATCTGTGTGTGGTTTTGCTTGTGTAGTGTGCCTCATAGTGTGTGTGGTGTTCGTAGGGTTAACTGTAGTGTGTGAGAATTGTGTGCCTTTAGGTTCTGCGATGTTTGTGGTCTAGGTAGTTTCATATGTGGTGCTGTTTGCGTGTTGAGTTTGTGTGTGTTCTGGTTTGTGGTGTAGACTTGTTTGTTGTCGTTACTCCTTGAGTGTGTGTGGTGTGTGGCTTCATGTGTGGTGTGTAGTGGTTGCGTTGGTCTGTGTGTTGTGTGGTTAATGGTGGGTGTTGAGGGTGTTATGAGCTGTGGTATTTAATTTGTGTGTGATGTTTGTGTGTGTTGTGTGATGTGCTGTTCTGTGATTTGTGTATTATGTTGTGTGTTTTGCTGATGTATTGATGTGTTTCTTATTGTGTGTGTGTTGTGAGTGCGACATTTGTATTGTGCATTTTTCTGTGTGCTGTTTTGTGTTTGTTGGGTTTAGTGTTATGTGTGAAGTGCATTTTTTGTCTTTTGCGTATATTTGAGGGCGTTTATGTGGTGTTTGTGGTGTGATTGTGTGTGTATTCTGTGTTGTGTTACATGTTTCGTGCTGTGTTACTGTGTGTTTCATGCTGTGATGCTTGAGCTCTGTTGATTTAATGTGTGTGGCGCTGTTTATGTGGTTGTGTGTGTGTCTGTTTCCTGTGCGCTGTGTTGTGTTCTTTCTGTGCTGCGACTGTTGTGCATGTGATGGGTGCAGTTTGGGTACTGTGTTGTTTGTAGTGCGTGTTCTTCGTGTATTGCGCTGTGGAGTTGTGTGTACTGGGGTGGTTGTGGATCCCTCTGTGTTGGGTGTTGTGTGCTTGGAGTGTGTGTCTGTGTGTTGTATGTTTGGCCTCTCTTGCGTAGCGTGTTGTGTTCGTGGTCGGGAATGTTATTTGCTCTGTGTGTGGTTTCCTGTTTCAGGTTTAGTGTGTGATGTGACCGCACGTTGTTGCGCGAAGTGCAACGTACTGAGTTCTCAGCTGCATGTGTGCTGCGTGTGTTCTTTTCCGTTTTCCGTGTTGTGCGTGTGTTGTGTCATCTGTGTGTTTTCCATGTTGTTACAGATATTCATTGTGTGCTGTGTTGTATACGCTTTCTACATATGTGTTCAGTGCTTTGCATTGTGTGTCCTGTGAGGACCTGTGTGCTGTACGTTTTATGTGTGTTTTGTGTGATGTGTGTAGTGTGTGAAACGTGTGCTTCATAAATTCGTTGTTCTTTTTGTTGTGGTTTGTGTATTTTTTCAATGTCATTTTCCATGCGTTGTGTGTAGTGTGTGTTCTTTCTGTGCGATTGTGATTGCTTGTGTGTGTGTTGGACAGGTTGTGTGTGTGGTTGGCTGTTTGAGTAATGAGTGTAATTTGTGATCTGTGTACTGTGTGTGGTCACGCTTGGTGAGTGTGCCTCACTGTGTGTGTTCTGTTTACTCTGCGAAACGTGGTTCACGCGCATTTCGTGGAGACATGTGCTTGGTGCGTGTGGGGTTTAATTGTTTAGTGTGATGTACTGTTTGTGTGTTGAGAGGTTGTATGTAAACTGGTTTTGCGTGTTGTGTGTGCACTGTGTCTGTGTTGTATGAGTTCTGCTGGTGCATTCTGTGTGTTCTGCGTGTCTGTGTTGTATGTCCTGTGTGTGTCATTTTATATGTATTGTATGGTTTGTGTAGTATGGAGAGTGTGTTGTTTGTGCTAGCTGTTGTGATATACATTTTGTGTGCGTTGTGTGCTGTGTGACATTTTGGTTCTTTGCTTTATGTCTTGCAGTGTGGGTGGTGTGTTATGTGTGTTCTTTACTGTGCATTGTGTGTACTTGATCTGTGTCGCGCTTCTTGGATTTGTTGTTTGCGTAGTGTGGTGTTTGTGTTGTTTGTATATGTTAGTGAATGATTTGTGGTGTTTGTTTTGTGATTCTGTGTGTAATCTGTCTTGCTCTGCTATGTGTGCTGTGTGTCCTTGTGTGTTTTGTGTGGTGATGTCTGTGATCTGTGGGTCTTCTTTATTTCCTGAGTCATGTGTGCTGTCCGTGTTGTGTGTGTTGTGTATGTGCTATATGCGGTATGGGTTCTTTACTGCTTGTTGGGGTACATTGCTCCGTGTACTTTTCTCTGTGTGGCATGCAATGTGTGAGGTGTGTGGTTGTGAGTTGTGTGTTGTGTGCACTGAGAGGTTCTTTGTGTGTCACGTATTTTGTCATTTCTGATGAGCTATCCATTGGTGTTTGAACATGCTGCGTGTTGGTTCTGTGGCTTCCGGTGTCCTGTTTGATGTGAAATGTGTCTGGTCTTTCTGTTGTCTGTTGTGTTATGTACTGTGTTGTATGAATGCTGTCTATATGCTTTCTGTGTGTGACGTATAGGGTAGACGTTGGTTGGTCTGTGTATTTTGAGCACTCTGCGTGATGTTGGTTTTGCGTTGTGTCTGATGTCTTCCGTGAGTGTGCGTGTATTTTTGTCTGTGTGTCTGTGTGTCGTGTTTCATGCTGTCTGCATACGGGTCTGTGTGTGATCTCTATTGCATGCTTGTGGCTGTGTGTGGTGTGCGTAGTGCATTCTCGGTGTGTTGTGTGTGGTTTTGTTGGTTGTGCATGGGTTTGTCCTGAGTTGCCGTCTGTTCTGTGTGTGTATTTGTGATTTGTGTGTGGTTGTGTTAGAGAGGTTGTGTGTGTTTTGCTGTTTGAGTTATGCACGTGATGTGAGATGTGTTGGCTGTGTGCAGTTGTGCTTCTTGAGTATGTCTCATGGTGTGTGCAGTACATAGACTGTGCCATGTTTTCCGTGTGAGTTGTGAGCTGTTATGTGCCCTGAGGTGTGTGGTGTGTATCTTGAGACTCTAGTTTTTTTGTGTTTCTGTGTTGTGTGAGGGTTCTGCACTGTGCTCCCGTGTGAGGATGTATGTGCGGTGTGTGTGCGCATGGCTGTGTGTGTAGCGTGCAGTGATTGAAATGTGTGCTACTTGTCTTCTTTGCTGGTTATGTGTGTTTTGCGTATGGATTTTTGAGTGTTGTGTGTGATTGTGATTTGTGTGTGGTATTCCTTGAGTGGTTGAGTGTGTGTGGTTGTTATGTTTGTGATGTTTGTGATGCATCGTCCGTGTGTGGTTGTGCTTGTTCAGTGTGCCTCGTTGTGTGTGCTGCATGTACTCTCGCAAATGTGATTGGTGTGTTGTATGAGAAATCCGCGCTCTGTCCTGACTGGTGTGTGCCCTGTGACTGTTGTGCTGATACTTTTTGAGTTTTGTGTGTGTGTGCATCGTGTAGTGGTGCCCATGTGTGTACATGTGTGTGGGGTGTGTAGTGTGTAAAATGTGTGCTACGTGTGTTTATTTTTGGTTGTGTGTTTTGCGTGTGGTTTTTATTTGTTGTGTTTGTTTTGCATTTGTGATCGTGATACGAGTTTGGCTGTGTTTGAGAGGTTGTGTGTGCAAGTGGTTATGTGTGTGAGGGGAGATGTGTTATCTGTGTGTGGTTTTGCTTGTGTAGTGTGCCTCATAGTGTGTGTGGTGTTCGTAGGGTTAACTGTAGTGTGTGAGAATTGTGTGCCTTTAGGTTCTGCGATGTTTGTGGTGTACGTAGTTTCATATGTGGTGCTGTTTGCGTGTTGAGTTTGTGTGTGTTCTGGTTTGTGGTGTAGACTTGTTTGTTGTCGTTACTCCTTGAGTGTGTGTGGTGTGTGGCTTCATGTGTGGTGTGTAGTGGTTGCGTTGGTCTGTGTGTTGTGTGGTTAATGGTGGGTGTTGAGGGTGTTATGAGCTGTGGTATTTAATTTGTGTGTGATGTTTGTGTGTGTTGTGTGATGTGCTGTTCTGTGATTTGTGTATTATGTTGTGTGTTTTGCTGATGTATTGATGTGTTTCTTATTGTGTGTGTGTTGTGAGTGCCACATTTGTATTGTGCATTTTTCTGTGTGGTGTTTTGTGTTTGTTGGGTTTAGTGTTATGTGTGAAGTGCATTTTTTGTCTTTTGCGTATATTTGAGGGCGTTTATGTGGTGTTTGTGGTGTGATTGTGTGTGTATTCTGTGTTGTGTTACATGTTTCGTGCTGTGTTACTGTGTGTTTCATGCTGTGATGCTTGAGCTCTGTTGATTTAATGTGTGTGGCGCTGTTTATGTGGTTGTGTGTGTGTCTGTTTCCTGTGCGCTGTGTTGTGTTCTTTCTGTGCTGCGACTGTTGTGCATGTGATGGGTGCAGTTTGGGTACTGTGTTGTTTGTAGTGCGTGTTCTTCGTGTATTGCGCTGTGGAGTTGTGTGTACTGGGGTGGTTGTGGATCCCTCTGTGTTGGGTGTTGTGTGCTTGGAGTGTGTGTCTGTGTGTTGTATGTTTGGCCTCTCTTGCGTAGCGTGTTGTGTTCGTGGTCGGGAATGTTATTTGCTCTGTGTGTGGTTTCCTGTTTCAGGTTTAGTGTGTGATGTGACCGCACGTTGTTGCGCGAAGTGCAACGTACTGAGTTCTCAGCTGCATGTGTGCTGCGTGTGTTCTTTTCCGTTTTCCGTGTTGTGCGTGTGTTGTGTCATCTGTGTGTTTTCCATGTTGTTACAGATATTCATTGTGTGCTGTGTTGTATACGCTTTCTACATATGTGTTCAGTGCTTTGCATTGTGTGTCCTGTGAGGACCTGTGTGCTGTACGTTTTATGTGTGTTTTGTGTGATGTGTGTAGTGTGTGAAACGTGTGCTTCATAAATTCGTTGTTCTTTTTGTTGTGGTTTGTGTATTTTTTCAATGTCATTTTCCATGCGTTGTGTGTAGTGTGTGTTCTTTCTGTGCGATTGTGATTGCTTGTGTGTGTGTTGGACAGGTTGTGTGTGTGGTTGGCTGTTTGAGTAATGAGTGTAATTTGTGATCTGTGTACTGTGTGTGGTCACGCTTGGTGAGTGTGCCTCACTGTGTGTGTTCTGTTTACTCTGCGAAACGTGGTTCACGCGCATTTCGTGGAGACATGTGCTTGGTGCGTGTGGGGTTTAATTGTTTAGTGTGATGTACTGTTTGTGTGTTGAGAGGTTGTATGTAAACTGGTTTTGCGTGTTGTGTGTGCACTGTGTCTGTGTTGTATGAGTTCTGCTGGTGCATTCTGTGTGTTCTGCGTGTCTGTGTTGTATGTCCTGTGTGTGTCATTTTATATGTATTGTATGGTTTGTGTAGTATGGAGAGTGTGTTGTTTGTGCTAGCTGTTGTGATATACATTTTGTGTGCGTTGTGTGCTGTGTGACATTTTGGTTCTTTGCTTTATGTCTTGCAGTGTGGGTGGTGTGTTATGTGTGTTCTTTACTGTGCATTGTGTGTACTTGATCTGTGTCGCGCTTCTTGGATTTGTTGTTTGCGTAGTGTGGTGTTTGTGTTGTTTGTATATGTTAGTGAATGATTTGTGGTGTTTGTTTTGTGATTCTGTGTGTAATCTGTCTTGCTCTGCTATGTGTGCTGTGTGTCCTTGTGTGTTTTGTGTGGTGATGTCTGTGATCTGTGGGTCTTCTTTATTTCCTGAGTCATGTGTGCTGTCCGTGTTGTGTGTGTTGTGTATGTGCTATATGCGGTATGGGTTCTTTACTGCTTGTTGGGGTACATTGCTCCGTGTACTTTTCTCTGTGTGGCATGCAATGTGTGAGGTGTGTGGTTGTGAGTTGTGTGTTGTGTGCACTGAGAGGTTCTTTGTGTGTCACGTATTTTGTCATTTCTGATGAGCTATCCATTGGTGTTTGAACATGCTGCGTGTTGGTTCTGTGGCTTCCGGTGTCCTGTTTGATGTGAAATGTGTCTGGTCTTTCTGTTGTCTGTTGTGTTATGTACTGTGTTGTATGAATGCTGTCTATATGCTTTCTGTGTGTGACGTATAGGGTAGACGTTGGTTGGTCTGTGTATTTTGAGCACTCTGCGTGATGTTGGTTTTGCGTTGTGTCTGATGTCTTCCGTGAGTGTGCGTGTATTTTTGTCTGTGTGTCTGTGTGTCGTGTTTCATGCTGTCTGCATACGGGTCTGTGTGTGATCTCTATTGCATGCTTGTGGCTGTGTGTGGTGTGCGTAGTGCATTCTCGGTGTGTTGTGTGTGGTTTTGTTGGTTGTGCATGGGTTTGTCCTGAGTTGCCGTCTGTTCTGTGTGTGTATTTGTGATTTGTGTGTGGTTGTGTTAGAGAGGTTGTGTGTGTTTTGCTGTTTGAGTTATGCACGTGATGTGAGATGTGTTGGCTGTGTGCAGTTGTGCTTCTTGAGTATGTCTCATGGTGTGTGCAGTACATAGACTGTGCCATGTTTTCCGTGTGAGTTGTGAGCTGTTATGTGCCCTGAGGTGTGTGGTGTGTATCTTGAGACTCTAGTTTTTTTGTGTTTCTGTGTTGTGTGAGGGTTCTGCACTGTGCTCCCGTGTGAGGATGTATGTGCGGTGTGTGTGCGCATGGCTGTGTGTGTAGCGTGCAGTGATTGAAATGTGTGCTACTTGTCTTCTTTGCTGGTTATGTGTGTTTTGCGTATGGATTTTTGAGTGTTGTGTGTGATTGTGATTTGTGTGTGGTATTCCTTGAGTGGTTGAGTGTGTGTGGTTGTTATGTTTGTGATGTTTGTGATGCATCGTCCGTGTGTGGTTGTGCTTGTTCAGTGTGCCTCGTTGTGTGTGCTGCATGTACTCTCGCAAATGTGATTGGTGTGTTGTATGAGAAATCCGCGCTCTGTCCTGACTGGTGTGTGCCCTGTGACTGTTGTGCTGATACTTTTTGAGTTTTGTGTGTGTGTGCATCGTGTAGTGGTGCCCATGTGTGTACATGTGTGTGGGGTGTGTAGTGTGTAAAATGTGTGCTACGTGTGTTTATTTTTGGTTGTGTGTTTTGCGTGTGGTTTTTATTTGTTGTGTTTGTTTTGCATTTGTGATCGTGATACGAGTTTGGCTGTGTTTGAGAGGTTGTGTGTGCAAGTGGTTATGTGTGTGAGGGGAGATGTGTTATCTGTGTGTGGTTTTGCTTGTGTAGTGTGCCTCATAGTGTGTGTGGTGTTCGTAGGGTTAACTGTAGTGTGTGAGAATTGTGTGCCTTTAGGTTCTGCGATGTTTGTGGTGTACGTAGTTTCATATGTGGTGCTGTTTGCGTGTTGAGTTTGTGTGTGTTCTGGTTTGTGGTGTAGACTTGTTTGTTGTCGTTACTCCTTGAGTGTGTGTGGTGTGTGGCTTCATGTGTGGTGTGTAGTGGTTGCGTTGGTCTGTGTGTTGTGTGGTTAATGGTGGGTGTTGAGGGTGTTATGAGCTGTGGTATTTAATTTGTGTGTGATGTTTGTGTGTGTTGTGTGATGTGCTGTTCTGTGATTTGTGTATTATGTTGTGTGTTTTGCTGATGTATTGATGTGTTTCTTATTGTGTGTGTGTTGTGAGTGCGACATTTGTGTTGTGCATTTTTCTGTGTGGTGTTTTGTGTTTGTTGGGTTTAGTGTTATGTGTGAAGTGCATTTTTTGTCTTTTGCGTATATTTGAGGGCGTTTATGTGGTGTTTGTGGTGTGATTGTGTGTGTATTCTGTGTTGTGTTACATGTTTCGTGCTGTGTTACTGTGTGTTTCATGCTGTGATGCTTGAGCTCTGTTGATTTAATGTGTGTGGCGCTGTTTATGTGGTTGTGTGTGTGTCTGTTTCCTGTGCGCTGTGTTGTGTTCTTTCTGTGCTGCGACTGTTGTGCATGTGATGGGTGCAGTTTGGGTACTGTGTTGTTTGTAGTGCGTGTTCTTCGTGTATTGCGCTGTGGAGTTGTGTGTACTGGGGTGGTTGTGGATCCCTCTGTGTTGGGTGTTGTGTGCTTGGAGTGTGTGTCTGTGTGTTGTATGTTTGGCCTCTCTTGCGTAGCGTGTTGTGTTCGTGGTCGGGAATGTTATTTGCTCTGTGTGTGGTTTCCTGTTTCAGGTTTAGTGTGTGATGTGACCGCACGTTGTTGCGCGAAGTGCAACGTACTGAGTTCTCAGCTGCATGTGTGCTGCGTGTGTTCTTTTCCGTTTTCCGTGTTGTGCGTGTGTTGTGTCATCTGTGTGTTTTCCATGTTGTTACAGATATTCATTGTGTGCTGTGTTGTATACGCTTTCTACATATGTGTTCAGTGCTTTGCATTGTGTGTCCTGTGAGGACCTGTGTGCTGTACGTTTTATGTGTGTTTTGTGTGATGTGTGTAGTGTGTGAAACGTGTGCTTCATAAATTCGTTGTTCTTTTTGTTGTGGTTTGTGTATTTTTTCAATGTCATTTTCCATGCGTTGTGTGTAGTGTGTGTTCTTTCTGTGCGATTGTGATTGCTTGTGTGTGTGTTGGACAGGTTGTGTGTGTGGTTGGCTGTTTGAGTAATGAGTGTAATTTGTGATCTGTGTACTGTGTGTGGTCACGCTTGGTGAGTGTGCCTCACTGTGTGTGTTCTGTTTACTCTGCGAAACGTGGTTCACGCGCATTTCGTGGAGACATGTGCTTGGTGCGTGTGGGGTTTAATTGTTTAGTGTGATGTACTGTTTGTGTGTTGAGAGGTTGTATGTAAACTGGTTTTGCGTGTTGTGTGTGCACTGTGTCTGTGTTGTATGAGTTCTGCTGGTGCATTCTGTGTGTTCTGCGTGTCTGTGTTGTATGTCCTGTGTGTGTCATTTTATATGTATTGTATGGTTTGTGTAGTATGGAGAGTGTGTTGTTTGTGCTAGCTGTTGTGATATACATTTTGTGTGCGTTGTGTGCTGTGTGACATTTTGGTTCTTTGCTTTATGTCTTGCAGTGTGGGTGGTGTGTTATGTGTGTTCTTTACTGTGCATTGTGTGTACTTGATCTGTGTCGCGCTTCTTGGATTTGTTGTTTGCGTAGTGTGGTGTTTGTGTTGTTTGTATATGTTAGTGAATGATTTGTGGTGTTTGTTTTGTGATTCTGTGTGTAATCTGTCTTGCTCTGCTATGTGTGCTGTGTGTCCTTGTGTGTTTTGTGTGGTGATGTCTGTGATCTGTGGGTCTTCTTTATTTCCTGAGTCATGTGTGCTGTCCGTGTTGTGTGTGTTGTGTATGTGCTATATGCGGTATGGGTTCTTTACTGCTTGTTGGGGTACATTGCTCCGTGTACTTTTCTCTGTGTGGCATGCAATGTGTGAGGTGTGTGGTTGTGAGTTGTGTGTTGTGTGCACTGAGAGGTTCTTTGTGTGTCACGTATTTTGTCATTTCTGATGAGCTATCCATTGGTGTTTGAACATGCTGCGTGTTGGTTCTGTGGCTTCCGGTGTCCTGTTTGATGTGAAATGTGTCTGGTCTTTCTGTTGTCTGTTGTGTTATGTACTGTGTTGTATGAATGCTGTCTATATGCTTTCTGTGTGTGACGTATAGGGTAGACGTTGGTTGGTCTGTGTATTTTGAGCACTCTGCGTGATGTTGGTTTTGCGTTGTGTCTGATGTCTTCCGTGAGTGTGCGTGTATTTTTGTCTGTGTGTCTGTGTGTCGTGTTTCATGCTGTCTGCATACGGGTCTGTGTGTGATCTCTATTGCATGCTTGTGGCTGTGTGTGGTGTGCGTAGTGCATTCTCGGTGTGTTGTGTGTGGTTTTGTTGGTTGTGCATGGGTTTGTCCTGAGTTGCCGTCTGTTTTGTGTGTGTATTTGTGATTTGTGTGTGGTTGTGTTAGAGAGGTTGTGTGTGTTTTGCTGTTTGAGTTATGCACGTGATGTGAGATGTGTTGGCTGTGTGCAGTTGTGCTTCTTGAGTATGTCTCATGGTGTGTGCAGTACATAGACTGTGCCATGTTTTCCGTGTGAGTTGTGAGCTGTTATGTGCCCTGAGGTGTGTGGTGTGTATCTTGAGACTCTAGTTTTTTTGTGTTTCTGTGTTGTGTGAGGGTTCTGCACTGTGCTCCCGTGTGAGGATGTATGTGCGGTGTGTGTGCGCATGGCTGTGTGTGTAGCGTGCAGTGATTGGAATGTGTGCTACTTGTCTTCTTTGCTGGTTATGTGTGTTTTGCGTATGGATTTTTGAGTGTTGTGTGTGATTGTGATTTGTGTGTGGTATTCCTTGAGTGGTTGAGTGTGTGTGGTTGTTATGTTTGTGATGTTTGTGATGCATCGTCCGTGTGTGGTTGTGCTTGTTCAGTGTGCCTCGTTGTGTGTGCTGCATGTACTCTCGCAAATGTGATTGGTGTGTTGTATGAGAAATCCGCGCTCTGTCCTGACTGGTGTGTGCCCTGTGACTGTTGTGCTGATACTTTTTGAGTTTTGTGTGTGTGTGCATCGTGTAGTGGTGCCCATGTGTGTACATGTGTGTGGGGTGTGTAGTGTGTAAAATGTGTGCTACGTGTGTTTATTTTTGGTTGTGTGTTTTGCGTGTGGTTTTTATTTGTTGTGTTTGTTTTGCATTTGTGATCGTGATACGAGTTTGGCTGTGTTTGAGAGGTTGTGTGTGCAAGTGGTTATGTGTGTGAGGGGAGATGTGTTATCTGTGTGTGGTTTTGCTTGTGTAGTGTGCCTCATAGTGTGTGTGGTGTTCGTAGGGTTAACTGTAGTGTGTGAGAATTGTGTGCCTTTAGGTTCTGCGATGTTTGTGGTGTACGTAGTTTCATATGTGGTGCTGTTTGCGTGTTGAGTTTGTGTGTGTTCTGGTTTGTGGTGTAGACTTGTTTGTTGTCGTTACTCCTTGAGTGTGTGTGGTGTGTGGCTTCATGTGTGGTGTGTAGTGGTTGCGTTGGTCTGTGTGTTGTGTGGTTAATGGTGGGTGTTGAGGGTGTTATGAGCTGTGGTATTTAATTTGTGTGTGATGTTTGTGTGTGTTGTGTGATGTGCTGTTCTGTGATTTGTGTATTATGTTGTGTGTTTTGCTGATGTATTGATGTGTTTCTTATTGTGTGTGTGTTGTGAGTGCGACATTTGTGTTGTGCATTTTTCTGTGTGGTGTTTTGTGTTTGTTGGGTTTAGTGTTATGTGTGAAGTGCATTTTTTGTCTTTTGCGTATATTTGAGGGCGTTTATGTGGTGTTTGTGGTGTGATTGTGTGTGTATTCTGTGTTGTGTTACATGTTTCGTGCTGTGTTACTGTGTGTTTCATGCTGTGATGCTTGAGCTCTGTTGATTTAATGTGTGTGGCGCTGTTTATGTGGTTGTGTGTGTGTCTGTTTCCTGTGCGCTGTGTTGTGTTCTTTCTGTGCTGCGACTGTTGTGCATGTGATGGGTGCAGTTTGGGTACTGTGTTGTTTGTAGTGCGTGTTCTTCGTGTATTGCGCTGTGGAGTTGTGTGTACTGGGGTGGTTGTGGATCCCTCTGTGTTGGGTGTTGTGTGCTTGGAGTGTGTGTCTGTGTGTTGTATGTTTGGCCTCTCTTGCGTAGCGTGTTGTGTTCGTGGTCGGGAATGTTATTTGCTCTGTGTGTGGTTTCCTGTTTCAGGTTTAGTGTGTGATGTGACCGCACGTTGTTGCGCGAAGTGCAACGTACTGAGTTCTCAGCTGCATGTGTGCTGCGTGTGTTCTTTTCCGTTTTCCGTGTTGTGCGTGTGTTGTGTCATCTGTGTGTTTTCCATGTTGTTACAGATATTCATTGTGTGCTGTGTTGTATACGCTTTCTACATATGTGTTCAGTGCTTTGCATTGTGTGTCCTGTGAGGACCTGTGTGCTGTACGTTTTATGTGTGTTTTGTGTGATGTGTGTAGTGTGTGAAACGTGTGCTTCATAAATTCGTTGTTCTTTTTCTTGTGGTTTGTGTATTTTTTCAATGTCATTTTCCATGCGTTGTGTGTAGTGTGTGTTCTTTCTGTGCGATTGTGATTGCTTGTGTGTGTGTTGGACAGGTTGTGTGTGTGGTTGGCTGTTTGAGTAATGAGTGTAATTTGTGATCTGTGTACTGTGTGTGGTCACGCTTGGTGAGTGTGCCTCACTGTGTGTGTTCTGTTTACTCTGCGAAACGTGGTTCACGCGCATTTCGTGGAGACATGTGCTTGGTGCGTGTGGGGTTTAATTGTTTAGTGTGATGTACTGTTTGTGTGTTGAGAGGTTGTATGTAAACTGGTTTTGCGTGTTGTGTGTGCACTCTGTCTGTGTTGTATGAGTTCTGCTGGTGCATTCTGTGTGTTCTGCGTGTCTGTGTTGTATGTCCTGTGTGTGTCATTTTATATGTATTGTATGGTTTGTGTAGTATGGAGAGTGTGTTGTTTGTGCTAGCTGTTGTGATATACATTTTGTGTGCGTTGTGTGCTGTGTGACATTTTGGTTCTTTGCTTTATGTCTTGCAGTGTGGGTGGTGTGTTATGTGTGTTCTTTACTGTGCATTGTGTGTACTTGATCTGTGTCGCGCTTCTTGGATTTGTTGTTTGCGTAGTGTGGTGTTTGTGTTGTTTGTATATGTTAGTGAATGATTTGTGGTGTTTGTTTTGTGATTCTGTGTGTAATCTGTCTTGCTCTGCTATGTGTGCTGTGTGTCCTTGTGTGTTTTGTGTGGTGATGTCTGTGATCTGTGGGTCTTCTTTATTTCCTGAGTCATGTGTGCTGTCCGTGTTGTGTGTGTTGTGTATGTGCTATATGCGGTATGGGTTCTTTACTGCTTGTTGGGGTACATTGCTCCGTGTACTTTTCTCTGTGTGGCATGCAATGTGTGAGGTGTGTGGTTGTGAGTTGTGTGTTGTGTGCACTGAGAGGTTCTTTGTGTGTCACGTATTTTGTCATTTCTGATGAGCTATCCATTGGTGTTTGAACATGCTGCGTGTTGGTTCTGTGGCTTCCGGTGTCCTGTTTGATGTGAAATGTGTCTGGTCTTTCTGTTGTCTGTTGTGTTATGTACTGTGTTGTATGAATGCTGTCTATATGCTTTCTGTGTGTGACGTATAGGGTAGACGTTGGTTGGTCTGTGTATTTTGAGCACTCTGCGTGATGTTGGTTTTGCGTTGTGTCTGATGTCTTCCGTGAGTGTGCGTGTATTTTTGTCTGTGTGTCTGTGTGTCGTGTTTCATGCTGTCTGCTTACGGGTCTGTGTGTGATCTCTATTGCATGCTTGTGGCTGTGTGTGGTGTGCGTAGTGCATTCTCGGTGTGTTGTGTGTGGTTTTGTTGGTTGTGCATGGGTTTGTCCTGAGTTGCCGTCTGTTTTGTGTGTGTATTTGTGATTTGTGTGTGGTTGTGTTAGAGAGGTTGTGTGTGTTTTGCTGTTTGAGTTATGCACGTGATGTGAGATGTGTTGGCTGTGTGCAGTTGTGCTTCTTGAGTATGTCTCATGGTGTGTGCAGTACATAGACTGTGCCATGTTTTCCGTGTGAGTTGTGAGCTGTTATGTGCCCTGAGGTGTGTGGTGTGTATCTTGAGACTCTAGTTTTTTTGTGTTTCTGTGTTGTGTGAGGGTTCTGCACTGTGCTCCCGTGTGAGGATGTATGTGCGGTGTGTGTGCGCATGGCTGTGTGTGTAGCGTGCAGTGATTGGAATGTGTGCTACTTGTCTTCTTTGCTGGTTATGTGTGTTTTGCGTATGGATTTTTGAGTGTTGTGTGTGATTGTGATTTGTGTGTGGTATTCCTTGAGTGGTTGAGTGTGTGTGGTTGTTATGTTTGTGATGTTTGTGATGCATCGTCCGTGTGTGGTTGTGCTTGTTCAGTGTGCCTCGTTGTGTGTGCTGCATGTACTCTCGCAAATGTGATTGGTGTGTTGTATGAGAAATCCGCGCTCTGTCCTGACTGGTGTGTGCCCTGTGACTGTTGTGCTGATACTTTTTGAGTTTTGTGTGTGTGTGCATCGTGTAGTGGTGCCCATGTGTGTACATGTGTGTGGGGTGTGTAGTGTGTAAAATGTGTGCTACGTGTGTTTATTTTTGGTTGTGTGTTTTGCGTGTGGTTTTTATTTGTTGTGTTTGTTTTGCATTTGTGATCGTGATACGAGTTTGGCTGTGTTTGAGAGGTTGTGTGTGCAAGTGGTTATGTGTGTGAGGGGAGATGTGTTATCTGTGTGTGGTTTTGCTTGTGTAGTGTGCCTCATAGTGTGTGTGGTGTTCGTAGGGTTAACTGTAGTGTGTGAGAATTGTGTGCCTTTAGGTTCTGCGATGTTTGTGGTGTACGTAGTTTCATATGTGGTGCTGTTTGCGTGTTGAGTTTGTGTGTGTTCTGGTTTGTGGTGTAGACTTGTTTGTTGTCGTTACTCCTTGAGTGTGTGTGGTGTGTGGCTTCATGTGTGGTGTGTAGTGGTTGCGTTGGTCTGTGTGTTGTGTGGTTAATGGTGGGTGTTGAGGGTGTTATGAGCTGTGGTATTTAATTTGTGTGTGATGTTTGTGTGTGTTGTGTGATGTGCTGTTCTGTGATTTGTGTATTATGTTGTGTGTTTTGCTGATGTATTGATGTGTTTCTTATTGTGTGTGTGTTGTGAGTGCGACATTTGTATTGTGCATTTTTCTGTGTGGTGTTTTGTGTTTGTTGGGTTTAGTGTTATGTGTGAAGTGCATTTTTTGTCTTTTGCGTATATTTGAGGGCGTTTATGTGGTGTTTGTGGTGTGATTGTGTGTGTATTCTGTGTTGTGTTACATGTTTCGTGCTGTGTTACTGTGTGTTTCATGCTGTGATGCTTGAGCTCTGTTGATTTAATGTGTGTGGCGCTGTTTATGTGGTTGTGTGTGTGTCTGTTTCCTGTGCGCTGTGTTGTGTTCTTTCTGTGCTGCGACTGTTGTGCATGTGATGGGTGCAGTTTGGGTACTGTGTTGTTTGTAGTGCGTGTTCTTCGTGTATTGCGCTGTGGAGTTGTGTGTACTGGGGTGGTTGTGGATCCCTCTGTGTTGGGTGTTGTGTGCTTGGAGTGTGTGTCTGTGTGTTGTATGTTTGGCCTCTCTTGCGTAGCGTGTTGTGTTCGTGGTCGGGAATGTTATTTGCTCTGTGTGTGGTTTCCTGTTTCAGGTTTAGTGTGTGATGTGACCGCACGTTGTTGCGCGAAGTGCAACGTACTGAGTTCTCAGCTGCATGTGTGCTGCGTGTGTTCTTTTCCGTTTTCCGTGTTGTGCGTGTGTTGTGTCATCTGTGTGTTTTCCATGTTGTTACAGATATTCATTGTGTGCTGTGTTGTATACGCTTTCTACATATGTGTTCAGTGCTTTGCATTGTGTGTCCTGTGAGGACCTGTGTGCTGTACGTTTTATGTGTGTTTTGTGTGATGTGTGTAGTGTGTGAAACGTGTGCTTCATAAATTCGTTGTTCTTTTTCTTGTGGTTTGTGTATTTTTTCAATGTCATTTTCCATGCGTTGTGTGTAGTGTGTGTTCTTTCTGTGCGATTGTGATTGCTTGTGTGTGTGTTGGACAGGTTGTGTGTGTGGTTGGCTGTTTGGGTAATGAGTGTAATTTGTGATCTGTGTACTGTGTGTGGTCACGCTTGGTGAGTGTGCCTCACTGTGTGTGTTCTGTTTACTCTGCGAAACGTGGTTCACGCGCATTTCGTGGAGACATGTGCTTGGTGCGTGTGGGGTTTAATTGTTTAGTGTGATGTACTGTTTGTGTGTTGAGAGGTTGTATGTAAACTGGTTTTGCGTGTTGTGTGTGCACTGTGTCTGTGTTGTATGAGTTCTGCTGGTGCATTCTGTGTGTTCTGCGTGTCTGTGTTGTATGTCCTGTGTGTGTCATTTTATATGTATTGTATGGTTTGTGTAGTATGGAGAGTGTGTTGTTTGTGCTAGCTGTTGTGATATACATTTTGTGTGCGTTGTGTGCTGTGTGACATTTTGGTTCTTTGCTTTATGTCTTGCAGTGTGGGTGGTGTGTTATGTGTGTTCTTTACTGTGCATTGTGTGTACTTGATCTGTGTCGCGCTTCTTGGATTTGTTGTTTGCGTAGTGTGGTGTTTGTGTTGTTTGTATATGTTAGTGAATGATTTGTGGTGTTTGTTTTGTGATTCTGTGTGTAATCTGTCTTGCTCTGCTATGTGTGCTGTGTGTCCTTGTGTGTTTTGTGTGGTGATGTCTGTGATCTGTGGGTCTTCTTTATTTCCTGAGTCATGTGTGCTGTCCGTGTTGTGTGTGTTGTGTATGTGCTATATGCGGTATGGGTTCTTTACTGCTTGTTGGGGTACATTGCTCCGTGTACTTTTCTCTGTGTGGCATGCAATGTGTGAGGTGTGTGGTTGTGAGTTGTGTGTTGTGTGCACTGAGAGGTTCTTTGTGTGTTACGTATTTTGTCATTTCTGATGAGCTATCCATTGGTGTTTGAACATGCTGCGTGTTGGTTCTGTGGCTTCCGGTGTCCTGTTTGATGTGAAATGTGTCTGGTCTTTCTGTTGTCTGTTGTGTTATGTACTGTGTTGTATGAATGCTGTCTATATGCTTTCTGTGTGTGACGTATAGGGTAGACGTTGGTTGGTCTGTGTATTTTGAGCACTCTGCGTGATGTTGGTTTTGCGTTGTGTCTGATGTCTTCCGTGAGTGTGCGTGTATTTTTGTCTGTGTGTCTGTGTGTCGTGTTTCATGCTGTCTGCTTACGGGTCTGTGTGTGATCTCTATTGCATGCTTGTGGCTGTGTGTGGTGTGCGTAGTGCATTCTCGGTGTGTTGTGTGTGGTTTTGTTGGTTGTGCATGGGTTTGTCCTGAGTTGCCGTCTGTTTTGTGTGTGTATTTGTGATTTGTGTGTGGTTGTGTTAGAGAGGTTGTGTGTGTTTTGCTGTTTGAGTTATGCACGTGATGTGAGATGTGTTGGCTGTGTGCAGTTGTGCTTCTTGAGTATGTCTCATGGTGTGTGCAGTACATAGACTGTGCCATGTTTTCCGTGTGAGTTGTGAGCTGTTATGTGCCCTGAGGTGTGTGGTGTGTATCTTGAGACTCTAGTTTTTTTGTGTTTCTGTGTTGTGTGAGGGTTCTGCACTGTGCTCCCGTGTGAGGATGTATGTGCGGTGTGTGTGCGCATGGCTGTGTGTGTAGCGTGCAGTGATTGAAATGTGTGCTACTTGTCTTCTTTGCTGGTTATGTGTGTTTTGCGTATGGATTTTTGAGTGTTGTGTGTGATTGTGATTTGTGTGTGGTATTCCTTGAGTGGTTGAGTGTGTGTGGTTGTTATGTTTGTGATGTTTGTGATGCATCGTCCGTGTGTGGTTGTGCTTGTTCAGTGTGCCTCGTTGTGTGTGCTGCATGTACTCTCGCAAATGTGATTGGTGTGTTGTATGAGAAATCCGCGCTCTGTCCTGACTGGTGTGTGCCCTGTGACTGTTGTGCTGATACTTTTTGAGTTTTGTGTGTGTGTGCATCGTGTAGTGGTGCCCATGTGTGTACATGTGTGTGGGGTGTGTAGTGTGTAAAATGTGTGCTACGTGTGTTTATTTTTGGTTGTGTGTTTTGCGTGTGGTTTTTATTTGTTGTGTTTGTTTTGCATTTGTGATCGTGATACGAGTTTGGCTGTGTTTGAGAGGTTGTGTGTGCAAGTGGTTATGTGTGTGAGGGGAGATGTGTTATCTGTGTGTGGTTTTGCTTGTGTAGTGTGCCTCATAGTGTGTGTGGTGTTCGTAGGGTTAACTGTAGTGTGTGAGAATTGTGTGCCTTTAGGTTCTGCGATGTTTGTGGTGTACGTAGTTTCATATGTGGTGCTGTTTGCGTGTTGAGTTTGTGTGTGTTCTGGTTTGTGGTGTAGACTTGTTTGTTGTCGTTACTCCTTGAGTGTGTGTGGTGTGTGGCTTCATGTGTGGTGTGTAGTGGTTGCGTTGGTCTGTGTGTTGTGTGGTTAATGGTGGGTGTTGAGGGTGTTATGAGCTGTGGTATTTAATTTGTGTGTGATGTTTGTGTGTGTTGTGTGATGTGCTGTTCTGTGATTTGTGTATTATGTTGTGTGTTTTGCTGATGTATTGATGTGTTTCTTATTGTGTGTGTGTTGTGAGTGCGACATTTGTATTGTGCATTTTTCTGTGTGGTGTTTTGTGTTTGTTGGGTTTAGTGTTATGTGTGAAGTGCATTTTTTGTCTTTTGCGTATATTTGAGGGCGTTTATGTGGTGTTTGTGGTGTGATTGTGTGTGTATTCTGTGTTGTGTTACATGTTTCGTGCTGTGTTACTGTGTGTTTCATGCTGTGATGCTTGAGCTCTGTTGATTTAATGTGTGTGGCGCTGTTTATGTGGTTGTGTGTGTGTCTGTTTCCTGTGCGCTGTGTTGTGTTCTTTCTGTGCTGCGACTGTTGTGCATGTGATGGGTGCAGTTTGGGTACTGTGTTGTTTGTAGTGCGTGTTCTTCGTGTATTGCGCTGTGGAGTTGTGTGTACTGGGGTGGTTGTGGATCCCTCTGTGTTGGGTGTTGTGTGCTTGGAGTGTGTGTCTGTGTGTTGTATGTTTGGCCTCTCTTGCGTAGCGTGTTGTGTTCGTGGTCGGGAATGTTATTTGCTCTGTGTGTGGTTTCCTGTTTCAGGTTTAGTGTGTGATGTGACCGCACGTTGTTGCGCGAAGTGCAACGTACTGAGTTCTCAGCTGCATGTGTGCTGCGTGTGTTCTTTTCCGTTTTCCGTGTTGTGCGTGTGTTGTGTCATCTGTGTGTTTTCCATGTTGTTACAGATATTCATTGTGTGCTGTGTTGTATACGCTTTCTACATATGTGTTCAGTGCTTTGCATTGTGTGTCCTGTGAGGACCTGTGTGCTGTACGTTTTATGTGTGTTTTGTGTGATGTGTGTAGTGTGTGAAACGTGTGCTTCATAAATTCGTTGTTCTTTTTGTTGTGGTTTGTGTATTTTTTCAATGTCATTTTCCATGCGTTGTGTGTAGTGTGTGTTCTTTCTGTGCGATTGTGATTGCTTGTGTGTGTGTTGGACAGGTTGTGTGTGTGGTTGGCTGTTTGAGTAATGAGTGTAATTTGTGATCTGTGTACTGTGTGTGGTCACGCTTGGTGAGTGTGCCTCACTGTGTGTGTTCTGTTTACTCTGCGAAACGTGGTTCACGTGCATTTCGTGGAGACATGTGCTTGGTGCGTGTGGGGTTTAATTGTTTAGTGTGATGTACTGTTTGTGTGTTGAGAGGTTGTATGTAAACTGGTTTTGCGTGTTGTGTGTGCACTGTGTCTGTGTTGTTATGAGTTCTGCTGGTGCATTCTGTGTGTTCTGCGTGTCTGTGTTGTATGTCCTGTGTGTGTCATTTTATATGTATTGTATGGTTTGTGTAGTATGGAGAGTGTGTTGTTTGTGCTAGCTGTTGTGATATACATTTTGTGTGCGTTGTGTGCTGTGTGACATTTTGGTTCTTTGCTTTATGTCTTGCAGTGTGGGTGGTGTGTTATGTGTGTTCTTTACTGTGCATTGTGTGTACTTGATCTGTGTCGCGCTTCTTGGATTTGTTGTTTGCGTAGTGTGGTGTTTGTGTTGTTTGTATATGTTAGTGAATGATTTGTGGTGTTTGTTTTGTGATTCTGTGTGTAATCTGTCTTGCTCTGCTATGTGTGCTGTGTGTCCTTGTGTGTTTTGTGTGGTGATGTCTGTGATCTGTGGGTCTTCTTTATTTCCTGAGTCATGTGTGCTGTCCGTGTTGTGTGTGTTGTGTATGTGCTATATGCGGTATGGGTTCTTTACTGCTTGTTGGGGTACATTGCTCCGTGTACTTTTCTCTGTGTGGCATGCAATGTGTGAGGTGTGTGGTTGTGAGTTGTGTGTTGTGTGCACTGAGAGGTTCTTTGTGTGTTACGTATTTTGTCATTTCTGATGAGCTATCCATTGGTGTTTGAACATGCTGCGTGTTGGTTCTGTGGCTTCCGGTGTCCTGTTTGATGTGAAATGTGTCTGGTCTTTCTGTTGTCTGTTGTGTTATGTACTGTGTTGTATGAATGCTGTCTATATGCTTTCTGTGTGTGACGTATAGGGTAGACGTTGGTTGGTCTGTGTATTTTGAGCACTCTGCGTGATGTTGGTTTTGCGTTGTGTCTGATGTCTTCCGTGAGTGTGCGTGTATTTTTGTCTGTGTGTCTGTGTGTCGTGTTTCATGCTGTCTGCTTACGGGTCTGTGTGTGATCTCTATTGCATGCTTGTGGCTGTGTGTGGTGTGCGTAGTGCATTCTCGGTGTGTTGTGTGTGGTTTTGTTGGTTGTGCATGGGTTTGTCCTGAGTTGCCGTCTGTTCTGTGTGTGTATTTGTGATTTGTGTGTGGTTGTGTTAGAGAGGTTGTGTGTGTTTTGCTGTTTGAGTTATGCACGTGATGTGAGATGTGTTGGCTGTGTGCAGTTGTGCTTCTTGAGTATGTCTCATGGTGTGTGCAGTACATAGACTGTGCCATGTTTTCCGTGTGAGTTGTGAGCTGTTATGTGCCCTGAGGTGTGTGGTGTGTATCTTGAGACTCTAGTTTTTTTGTGTTTCTGTGTTGTGTGAGGGTTCTGCACTGTGCTCCCGTGTGAGGATGTATGTGCGGTGTGTGTGCGCATGGCTGTGTGTGTAGCGTGCAGTGATTGAAATGTGTGCTACTTGTCTTCTTTGCTGGTTATGTGTGTTTTGCGTATGGATTTTTGAGTGTTGTGTGTGATTGTGATTTGTGTGTGGTATTCCTTGAGTGGTTGAGTGTGTGTGGTTGTTATGTTTGTGATGTTTGTGATGCATCGTCCGTGTGTGGTTGTGCTTGTTCAGTGTGCCTCATTGTGTGTGCTGCATGTACTCTCGCAAATGTGATTGGTGTGTTGTATGAGAAATCCGCGCTCTGTCCTGACTGGTGTGTGCCCTGTGACTGTTGTGCTGATACTTTTTGAGTTTTGTGTGTGTGTGCATCGTGTAGTGGTGCCCATGTGTGTACATGTGTGTGGGGTGTGTAGTGTGTAAAATGTGTGCTACGTGTGTTTATTTTTGGTTGTGTGTTTTGCGTGTGGTTTTTATTTGTTGTGTTTGTTTTGCATTTGTGATCGTGATACGAGTTTGGCTGTGTTTGAGAGGTTGTGTGTGCAAGTGGTTATGTGTGTGAGGGGAGATGTGTTATCTGTGTGTGGTTTTGCTTGTGTAGTGTGCCTCATAGTGTGTGTGGTGTTCGTAGGGTTAACTGTAGTGTGTGAGAATTGTGTGCCTTTAGGTTCTGCGATGTTTGTGGTGTACGTAGTTTCATATGTGGTGCTGTTTGCGTGTTGAGTTTGTGTGTGTTCTGGTTTGTGGTGTAGACTTGTTTGTTGTCGTTACTCCTTGAGTGTGTGTGGTGTGTGGCTTCATGTGTGGTGTGTAGTGGTTGCGTTGGTCTGTGTGTTGTGTGGTTAATGGTGGGTGTTGAGGGTGTTATGAGCTGTGGTATTTAATTTGTGTGTGATGTTTGTGTGTGTTGTGTGATGTGCTGTTCTGTGATTTGTGTATTATGTTGTGTGTTTTGCTGATGTATTGATGTGTTTCTTATTGTGTGTGTGTTGTGAGTGCGACATTTGTATTGTGCATTTTTCTGTGTGGTGTTTTGTGTTTGTTGGGTTTAGTGTTATGTGTGAAGTGCATTTTTTGTCTTTTGCGTATATTTGAGGGCGTTTATGTGGTGTTTGTGGTGTGATTGTGTGTGTATTCTGTGTTGTGTTACATGTTTCGTGCTGTGTTACTGTGTGTTTCATGCTGTGATGCTTGAGCTCTGTTGATTTAATGTGTGTGGCGCTGTTTATGTGGTTGTGTGTGTGTCTGTTTCCTGTGCGCTGTGTTGTGTTCTTTCTGTGCTGCGACTGTTGTGCATGTGATGGGTGCAGTTTGGGTACTGTGTTGTTTGTAGTGCGTGTTCTTCGTGTATTGCGCTGTGGAGTTGTGTGTACTGGGGTGGTTGTGGATCCCTCTGTGTTGGGTGTTGTGTGCTTGGAGTGTGTGTCTGTGTGTTGTATGTTTGGCCTCTCTTGCGTAGCGTGTTGTGTTCGTGGTCGGGAATGTTATTTGCTCTGTGTGTGGTTTCCTGTTTCAGGTTTAGTGTGTGATGTGACCGCACGTTGTTGCGCGAAGTGCAACGTACTGAGTTCTCAGCTGCATGTGTGCTGCGTGTGTTCTTTTCCGTTTTCCGTGTTGTGCGTGTGTTGTGTCATCTGTGTGTTTTCCATGTTGTTACAGATATTCATTGTGTGCTGTGTTGTATACGCTTTCTACATGTGTGTTCAGTGCTTTGCATTGTGTGTCCTGTGAGGACCTGTGTGCTGTACGTTTTATGTGTGTTTTGTGTGATGTGTGTAGTGTGTGAAACGTGTGCTTCATAAATTCGTTGTTCTTTTTGTTGTGGTTTGTGTATTTTTTCAATGTCATTTTCCATGCGTTGTGTGTAGTGTGTGTTCTTTCTGTGCGATTGTGATTGCTTGTGTGTGTGTTGGACAGGTTGTGTGTGTGGTTGGCTGTTTGAGTAATGAGTGTAATTTGTGATCTGTGTACTGTGTGTGGTCACGCTTGGTGAGTGTGCCTCACTGTGTGTGTTCTGTTTAGTCTGCGAAACGTGGTTCACGTGCATTTCGTGGAGACATGTGCTTGGTGCGTGTGGGGTTTAATTGTTTAGTGTGATGTACTGTTTGTGTGTTGAGAGGTTGTATGTAAACTGGTTTTGCGTGTTGTGTGTGCACTGTGTCTGTGTTGTTATGAGTTCTGCTGGTGCATTCTGTGTGTTCTGCGTGTCTGTGTTGTATGTCCTGTGTGTGTCATTTTATATGTATTGTATGGTTTGTGTAGTATGGAGAGTGTGTTGTTTGTGCTAGCTGTTGTGATATACATTTTGTGTGCGTTGTGTGCTGTGTGACATTTTGGTTCTTTGCTTTATGTCTTGCAGTGTGGGTGGTGTGTTATGTGTGTTCTTTACTGTGCATTGTGTGTACTTGATCTGTGTCGCGCTTCTTGGATTTGTTGTTTGCGTAGTGTGGTGTTTGTGTTGTTTGTATATGTTAGTGAATGATTTGTGGTGTTTGTTTTGTGATTCTGTGTGTAATCTGTCTTGCTCTGCTATGTGTGCTGTGTGTCCTTGTGTGTTTTGTGTGGTGATGTCTGTGATCTGTGGGTCTTCTTTATTTCCTGAGTCATGTGTGCTGTCCGTGTTGTGTGTGTTGTGTATGTGCTATATGCGGTATGGGTTCTTTACTGCTTGTTGGGGTACATTGCTCCGTGTACTTTTCTCTGTGTGGCATGCAATGTGTGAGGTGTGTGGTTGTGAGTTGTGTGTTGTGTGCACTGAGAGGTTCTTTGTGTGTTACGTATTTTGTCATTTCTGATGAGCTATCCATTGGTGTTTGAACATGCTGCGTGTTGGTTCTGTGGCTTCCGGTGTCCTGTTTGATGTGAAATGTGTCTGGTCTTTCTGTTGTCTGTTGTGTTATGTACTGTGTTGTATGAATGCTGTCTATATGCTTTCTGTGTGTGACGTATAGGGTAGACGTTGGTTGGTCTGTGTATTTTGAGCACTCTGCGTGATGTTGGTTTTGCGTTGTGTCTGATGTCTTCCGTGAGTGTGCGTGTATTTTTGTCTGTGTGTCTGTGTGTCGTGTTTCATGCTGTCTGCATACGGGTCTGTGTGTGATCTCTATTGCATGCTTGTGGCTGTGTGTGGTGTGCGTAGTGCATTCTCGGTGTGTTGTGTGTGGTTTTGTTGGTTGTGCATGGGTTTGTCCTGAGTTGCCGTCTGTTCTGTGTGTGTATTTGTGATTTGTGTGTGGTTGTGTTAGAGAGGTTGTGTGTGTTTTGCTGTTTGAGTTATGCACGTGATGTGAGATGTGTTGGCTGTGTGCAGTTGTGCTTCTTGAGTATGTCTCATGGTGTGTGCAGTACATAGACTGTGCCATGTTTTCCGTGTGAGTTGTGAGCTGTTATGTGCCCTGAGGTGTGTGGTGTGTATCTTGAGACTCTAGTTTTTTTGTGTTTCTGTGTTGTGTGAGGGTTCTGCACTGTGCTCCCGTGTGAGGATGTATGTGCGGTGTGTGTGCGCATGGCTGTGTGTGTAGCGTGCAGTGATTGAAATGTGTGCTACTTGTCTTCTTTGCTGGTTATGTGTGTTTTGCGTATGGATTTTTGAGTGTTGTGTGTGATTGTGATTTGTGTGTGGTATTCCTTGAGTGGTTGAGTGTGTGTGGTTGTTATGTTTGTGATGTTTGTGATGCATCGTCCGTGTGTGGTTGTGCTTGTTCAGTGTGCCTCATTGTGTGTGCTGCATGTACTCTCGCAAATGTGATTGGTGTGTTGTATGAGAAATCCGCGCTCTGTCCTGACTGGTGTGTGCCCTGTGACTGTTGTGCTGATACTTTTTGAGTTTTGTGTGTGTGTGCATCGTGTAGTGGTGCCCATGTGTGTACATGTGTGTGGGGTGTGTAGTGTGTAAAATGTGTGCTACGTGTGTTTATTTTTGGTTGTGTGTTTTGCGTGTGGTTTTTATTTGTTGTGTTTGTTTTGCATTTGTGATCGTGATACGAGTTTGGCTGTGTTTGAGAGGTTGTGTGTGCAAGTGGTTATGTGTGTGAGGGGAGATGTGTTATCTGTGTGTGGTTTTGCTTGTGTAGTGTGCCTCATAGTGTGTGTGGTGTTCGTAGGGTTAACTGTAGTGTGTGAGAATTGTGTGCCTTTAGGTTCTGCGATGTTTGTGGTGTACGTAGTTTCATATGTGGTGCTGTTTGCGTGTTGAGTTTGTGTGTGTTCTGGTTTGTGGTGTAGACTTGTTTGTTGTCGTTACTCCTTGAGTGTGTGTGGTGTGTGGCTTCATGTGTGGTGTGTAGTGGTTGCGTTGGTCTGTGTGTTGTGTGGTTAATGGTGGGTGTTGAGGGTGTTATGAGCTGTGGTATTTAATTTGTGTGTGATGTTTGTGTGTGTTGTGTGATGTGCTGTTCTGTGATTTGTGTATTATGTTGTGTGTTTTGCTGATGTATTGATGTGTTTCTTATTGTGTGTGTGTTGTGAGTGCGACATTTGTGTTGTGCATTTTTCTGTGTGGTGTTTTGTGTTTGTTGGGTTTAGTGTTATGTGTGAAGTGCATTTTTTGTCTTTTGCGTATATTTGAGGGCGTTTATGTGGTGTTTGTGGTGTGATTGTGTGTGTATTCTGTGTTGTGTTACATGTTTCGTGCTGTGTTACTGTGTGTTTCATGCTGTGATGCTTGAGCTCTGTTGATTTAATGTGTGTGGCGCTGTTTATGTGGTTGTGTGTGTGTCTGTTTCCTGTGCGCTGTGTTGTGTTCTTTCTGTGCTGCGACTGTTGTGCATGTGATGGGTGCAGTTTGGGTACTGTGTTGTTTGTAGTGCGTGTTCTTCGTGTATTGCGCTGTGGAGTTGTGTGTACTGGGGTGGTTGTGGATCCCTCTGTGTTGGGTGTTGTGTGCTTGGAGTGTGTGTCTGTGTGTTGTATGTTTGGCCTCTCTTGCGTAGCGTGTTGTGTTCGTGGTCGGGAATGTTATTTGCTCTGTGTGTGGTTTCCTGTTTCAGGTTTAGTGTGTGATGTGACCGCACGTTGTTGCGCGAAGTGCAACGTACTGAGTTCTCAGCTGCATGTGTGCTGCGTGTGTTCTTTTCCGTTTTCCGTGTTGTGCGTGTGTTGTGTCATCTGTGTGTTTTCCATGTTGTTACAGATATTCATTGTGTGCTGTGTTGTATACGCTTTCTACATGTGTGTTCAGTGCTTTGCATTGTGTGTCCTGTGAGGACCTGTGTGCTGTACGTTTTATGTGTGTTTTGTGTGATGTGTGTAGTGTGTGAAACGTGTGCTTCATAAATTCGTTGTTCTTTTTGTTGTGGTTTGTGTATTTTTTCAATGTCATTTTCCATGCGTTGTGTGTAGTGTGTGTTCTTTCTGTGCGATTGTGATTGCTTGTGTGTGTGTTGGACAGGTTGTGTGTGTGGTTGGCTGTTTGAGTAATGAGTGTAATTTGTGATCTGTGTACTGTGTGTGGTCACGCTTGGTGAGTGTGCCTCACTGTGTGTGTTCTGTTTAGTCTGCGAAACGTGGTTCACGTGCATTTCGTGGAGACATGTGCTTGGTGCGTGTGGGGTTTAATTGTTTAGTGTGATGTACTGTTTGTGTGTTGAGAGGTTGTATGTAAACTGGTTTTGCGTGTTGTGTGTGCACTGTGTCTGTGTTGTTATGAGTTCTGCTGGTGCATTCTGTGTGTTCTGCGTGTCTGTGTTGTATGTCCTGTGTGTGTCATTTTATATGTATTGTATGGTTTGTGTAGTATGGAGAGTGTGTTGTTTGTGCTAGCTGTTGTGATATACATTTTGTGTGCGTTGTGTGCTGTGTGACATTTTGGTTCTTTGCTTTATGTCTTGCAGTGTGGGTGGTGTGTTATGTGTGTTCTTTACTGTGCATTGTGTGTACTTGATCTGTGTCGCGCTTCTTGGATTTGTTGTTTGCGTAGTGTGGTGTTTGTGTTGTTTGTATATGTTAGTGAATGATTTGTGGTGTTTGTTTTGTGATTCTGTGTGTAATCTGTCTTGCTCTGCTATGTGTGCTGTGTGTCCTTGTGTGTTTTGTGTGGTGATGTCTGTGATCTGTGGGTCTTCTTTATTTCCTGAGTCATGTGTGCTGTCCGTGTTGTGTGTGTTGTGTATGTGCTATATGCGGTATGGGTTCTTTACTGCTTGTTGGGGTACATTGCTCCGTGTACTTTTCTCTGTGTGGCATGCAATGTGTGAGGTGTGTGGTTGTGAGTTGTGTGTTGTGTGCACTGAGAGGTTCTTTGTGTGTTACGTATTTTGTCATTTCTGATGAGCTATCCATTGGTGTTTGAACATGCTGCGTGTTGGTTCTGTGGCTTCCGGTGTCCTGTTTGATGTGAAATGTGTCTGGTCTTTCTGTTGTCTGTTGTGTTATGTACTGTGTTGTATGAATGCTGTCTATATGCTTTCTGTGTGTGACGTATAGGGTAGACGTTGGTTGGTCTGTGTATTTTGAGCACTCTGCGTGATGTTGGTTTTGCGTTGTGTCTGATGTCTTCCGTGAGTGTGCGTGTATTTTTGTCTGTGTGTCTGTGTGTCGTGTTTCATGCTGTCTGCATACGGGTCTGTGTGTGATCTCTATTGCATGCTTGTGGCTGTGTGTGGTGTGCGTAGTGCATTCTCGGTGTGTTGTGTGTGGTTTTGTTGGTTGTGCATGGGTTTGTCCTGAGTTGCCGTCTGTTCTGTGTGTGTATTTGTGATTTGTGTGTGGTTGTGTTAGAGAGGTTGTGTGTGTTTTGCTGTTTGAGTTATGCACGTGATGTGAGATGTGTTGGCTGTGTGCAGTTGTGCTTCTTGAGTATGTCTCATGGTGTGTGCAGTACATAGACTGTGCCATGTTTTCCGTGTGAGTTGTGAGCTGTTATGTGCCCTGAGGTGTGTGGTGTGTATCTTGAGACTCTAGTTTTTTTGTGTTTCTGTGTTGTGTGAGGGTTCTGCACTGTGCTCCCGTGTGAGGATGTATGTGCGGTGTGTGTGCGCATGGCTGTGTGTGTAGCGTGCAGTGATTGAAATGTGTGCTACTTGTCTTCTTTGCTGGTTATGTGTGTTTTGCGTATGGATTTTTGAGTGTTGTGTGTGATTGTGATTTGTGTGTGGTATTCCTTGAGTGGTTGAGTGTGTGTGGTTGTTATGTTTGTGATGTTTGTGATGCATCGTCCGTGTGTGGTTGTGCTTGTTCAGTGTGCCTCATTGTGTGTGCTGCATGTACTCTCGCAAATGTGATTGGTGTGTTGTATGAGAAATCCGCGCTCTGTCCTGACTGGTGTGTGCCCTGTGACTGTTGTGCTGATACTTTTTGAGTTTTGTGTGTGTGTGCATCGTGTAGTGGTGCCCATGTGTGTACATGTGTGTGGGGTGTGTAGTGTGTAAAATGTGTGCTACGTGTGTTTATTTTTGGTTGTGTGTTTTGCGTGTGGTTTTTATTTGTTGTGTTTGTTTTGCATTTGTGATCGTGATACGAGTTTGGCTGTGTTTGAGAGGTTGTGTGTGCAAGTGGTTATGTGTGTGAGGGGAGATGTGTTATCTGTGTGTGGTTTTGCTTGTGTAGTGTGCCTCATAGTGTGTGTGGTGTTCGTAGGGTTAACTGTAGTGTGTGAGAATTGTGTGCCTTTAGGTTCTGCGATGTTTGTGGTGTACGTAGTTTCATATGTGGTGCTGTTTGCGTGTTGAGTTTGTGTGTGTTCTGGTTTGTGGTGTAGACTTGTTTGTTGTCGTTACTCCTTGAGTGTGTGTGGTGTGTGGCTTCATGTGTGGTGTGTAGTGGTTGCGTTGGTCTGTGTGTTGTGTGGTTAATGGTGGGTGTTGAGGGTGTTATGAGCTGTGGTATTTAATTTGTGTGTGATGTTTGTGTGTGTTGTGTGATGTGCTGTTCTGTGATTTGTGTATTATGTTGTGTGTTTTGCTGATGTATTGATGTCTTTCTTATTGTGTGTGTGTTGTGAGTGCGACATTTGTGTTGTGCATTTTTCTGTGTGGTGTTTTGTGTTTGTTGGGTTTAGTGTTATGTGTGAAGTGCATTTTTTGTCTTTTGCGTATATTTGAGGGCGTTTATGTGGTGTTTGTGGTGTGATTGTGTGTGTATTCTGTGTTGTGTTACATGTTTCGTGCTGTGTTACTGTGTGTTTCATGCTGTGATGCTTGAGCTCTGTTGATTTAATGTGTGTGGCGCTGTTTATGTGGTTGTGTGTGTGTCTGTTTCCTGTGCGCTGTGTTGTGTTCTTTCTGTGCTGCGACTGTTGTGCATGTGATGGGTGCAGTTTGGGTACTGTGTTGTTTGTAGTGCGTGTTCTTCGTGTATTGCGCTGTGGAGTTGTGTGTACTGGGGTGGTTGTGGATCCCTCTGTGTTGGGTGTTGTGTGCTTGGAGTGTGTGTCTGTGTGTTGTATGTTTGGCCTCTCTTGCGTAGCGTGTTGTGTTCGTGGTCGGGAATGTTATTTGCTCTGTGTGTGGTTTCCTGTTTCAGGTTTAGTGTGTGATGTGACCGCACGTTGTTGCGCGAAGTGCAACGTACTGAGTTCTCAGCTGCATGTGTGCTGCGTGTGTTCTTTTCCGTTTTCCGTGTTGTGCGTGTGTTGTGTCATCTGTGTGTTTTCCATGTTGTTACAGATATTCATTGTGTGCTGTGTTGTATACGCTTTCTACATGTGTGTTCAGTGCTTTGCATTGTGTGTCCTGTGAGGACCTGTGTGCTGTACGTTTT
This sequence comes from Manis javanica, assembly GCF_040802235.1. NCBI lineage: Eukaryota > Metazoa > Chordata > Mammalia > Pholidota > Manidae > Manis > Manis javanica. Next base: position 61,893 of record NW_027332196.1, on the reverse strand, counting down.
ATGTGTGTTTTGTGTGATGTGTGTAGTGTGTGAAACGTGTGCTTCATAAATTCGTTGTTCTTTTTGTTGTGGTTTGTGTATTTTTTCAATGTCATTTTCCATGCGTTGTGTGTAGTGTGTGTTCTTTCTGTGCGATTGTGATTGCTTGTGTGTGTGTTGGACAGGTTGTGTGTGTGGTTGGCTGTTTGAGTAATGAGTGTAATTTGTGATCTGTGTACTGTGTGTGGTCACGCTTGGTGAGTGTGCCTCACTGTGTGTGTTCTGTTTAGTCTGCGAAACGTGGTTCACGTGCATTTCGTGGAGACATGTGCTTGGTGCGTGTGGGGTTTAATTGTTTAGTGTGATGTACTGTTTGTGTGTTGAGAGGTTGTATGTAAACTGGTTTTGCGTGTTGTGTGTGCACTGTGCCTGTGTTGTTATGAGTTCTGCTGGTGCATTCTGTGTGTTCTGCGTGTCTGTGTTGTATGTCCTGTGTGTGTCATTTTATATGTATTGTATGGTTTGTGTAGTATGGAGAGTGTGTTGTTTGTGCTAGCTGTTGTGATATACATTTTGTGTGCGTTGTGTGCTGTGTGACATTTTGGTTCTTTGCTTTATGTCTTGCAGTGTGGGTGGTGTGTTATGTGTGTTCTTTACTGTGCATTGTGTGTACTTGATCTGTGTCGCGCTTCTTGGATTTGTTGTTTGCGTAGTGTGGTGTTTGTGTTGTTTGTATATGTTAGTGAATGATTTGTGGTGTTTGTTTTGTGATTCTGTGTGTAATCTGTCTTGCTCTGCTATGTGTGCTGTGTGTCCTTGTGTGTTTTGTGTGGTGATGTCTGTGATCTGTGGGTCTTCTTTATTTCCTGAGTCATGTGTGCTGTCCGTGTTGTGTGTGTTGTGTATGTGCTATATGCGGTATGGGTTCTTTACTGCTTGTTGGGGTACATTGCTCCGTGTACTTTTCTCTGTGTGGCATGCAATGTGTGAGGTGTGTGGTTGTGAGTTGTGTGTTGTGTGCACTGAGAGGTTCTTTGTGTGTTACGTATTTTGTCATTTCTGATGAGCTATCCATTGGTGTTTGAACATGCTGCGTGTTGGTTCTGTGGCTTCCGGTGTCCTGTTTGATGTGAAATGTGTCTGGTCTTTCTGTTGTCTGTTGTGTTATGTACTGTGTTGTATGAATGCTGTCTATATGCTTTCTGTGTGTGACGTATAGGGTAGACGTTGGTTGGTCTGTGTATTTTGAGCACTCTGCGTGATGTTGGTTTTGCGTTGTGTCTGATGTCTTCCGTGAGTGTGCGTGTATTTTTGTCTGTGTGTCTGTGTGTCGTGTTTCATGCTGTCTGCATACGGGTCTGTGTGTGATCTCTATTGCATGCTTGTGGCTGTGTGTGGTGTGCGTAGTGCATTCTCGGTGTGTTGTGTGTGGTTTTGTTGGTTGTGCATGGGTTTGTCCTGAGTTGCCGTCTGTTCTGTGTGTGTATTTGTGATTTGTGTGTGGTTGTGTTAGAGAGGTTGTGTGTGTTTTGCTGTTTGAGTTATGCACGTGATGTGAGATGTGTTGGCTGTGTGCAGTTGTGCTTCTTGAGTATGTCTCATGGTGTGTGCAGTACATAGACTGTGCCATGTTTTCCGTGTGAGTTGTGAGCTGTTATGTGCCCTGAGGTGTGTGGTGTGTATCTTGAGACTCTAGTTTTTTTGTGTTTCTGTGTTGTGTGAGGGTTCTGCACTGTGCTCCCGTGTGAGGATGTATGTGCGGTGTGTGTGCGCATGGCTGTGTGTGTAGCGTGCAGTGATTGAAATGTGTGCTACTTGTCTTCTTTGCTGGTTATGTGTGTTTTGCGTATGGATTTTTGAGTGTTGTGTGTGATTGTGATTTGTGTGTGGTATTCCTTGAGTGGTTGAGTGTGTGTGGTTGTTATGTTTGTGATGTTTGTGATGCATCGTCCGTGTGTGGTTGTGCTTGTTCAGTGTGCCTCATTGTGTGTGCTGCATGTACTCTCGCAAATGTGATTGGTGTGTTGTATGAGAAATCCGCGCTCTGTCCTGACTGGTGTGTGCCCTGTGACTGTTGTGCTGATACTTTTTGAGTTTTGTGTGTGTGTGCATCGTGTAGTGGTGCCCATGTGTGTACATGTGTGTGGGGTGTGTAGTGTGTAAAATGTGTGCTACGTGTGTTTATTTTTGGTTGTGTGTTTTGCGTGTGGTTTTTATTTGTTGTGTTTGTTTTGCATTTGTGATCGTGATACGAGTTTGGCTGTGTTTGAGAGGTTGTGTGTGCAAGTGGTTATGTGTGTGAGGGGAGATGTGTTATCTGTGTGTGGTTTTGCTTGTGTAGTGTGCCTCATAGTGTGTGTGGTGTTCGTAGGGTTAACTGTAGTGTGTGAGAATTGTGTGCCTTTAGGTTCTGCGATGTTTGTGGTGTACGTAGTTTCATATGTGGTGCTGTTTGCGTGTTGAGTTTGTGTGTGTTCTGGTTTGTGGTGTAGACTTGTTTGTTGTCGTTACTCCTTGAGTGTGTGTGGTGTGTGGCTTCATGTGTGGTGTGTAGTGGTTGCGTTGGTCTGTGTGTTGTGTGGTTAATGGTGGGTGTTGAGGGTGTTATGCTGTGTGGTATTTAATTTGTGTGTGATGTTTCTGTGTGCTGTGTGATGTGGTGTTCTGCGATTTGTGTATTATCCTGTGTGTTTTGCTGATGTATTGATGTGTTTCTTATTGTGTGTGTGTTGTGAGTGCGACATTTGTATTGTGCATTTTTCTGTGTGGTGTTTTGTGTTTGTTGGGTTTAGTGTTATGTGTGAAGTGCATTTTTTGTCTTTTGCGTATATTTGAGGGCGTTTATGTGGTGTTTGTGGTGTGATTGTGTGTGTATTCTGTGTTGTGTTACATGTTTCGTGCTGTGTTACTGTGTGTTTCATGCTGTGATGCTTGAGCTCTGTTGATTTAATGTGTGTGGCGCTGTTTATGTGGTTGTGTGTGTGTCTGTTTCCTGTGCGCTGTGTTGTGTTCTTTCTGTGCTGCGACTGTTGTGCATGTGATGGGTGCAGTTTGGGTACTGTGTTGTTTGTAGTGCGTGTTCTTCGTGTATTGCGCTGTGGAGTTGTGTGTACTGGGGTGGTTGTGGATCCCTCTGTGTTGGGTGTTGTGTGCTTGGAGTGTGTGTCTGTGTGTTGTATGTTTGGCCTCTCTTGCGTAGCGTGTTGTGTTCGTGGTCGGGAATGTTATTTGCTCTGTGTGTGGTTTCCTGTTTCAGGTTTAGTGTGTGATGTGACCGCACGTTGTTGCGCGAAGTGCAACGTACTGAGTTCTCAGCTGCATGTGTGCTGCGTGTGTTCTTTTCCGTTTTCCGTGTTGTGCGTGTGTTGTGTCATCTGTGTGTTTTCCATGTTGTTACAGATATTCATTGTGTGCTGTGTTGTATACGCTTTCTACATGTGTGTTCAGTGCTTTGCATTGTGTGTCCTGTGAGGACCTGTGTGCTGTACGTTTTATGTGTGTTTTGTGTGATGTGTGTAGTGTGTGAAACGTGTGCTTCATAAATTCGTTGTTCTTTTTGTTGTGGTTTGTGTATTTTTTCAATGTCATTTTCCATGCGTTGTGTGTAGTGTGTGTTCTTTCTGTGCGATTGTGATTGCTTGTGTGTGTGTTGGACAGGTTGTGTGTGTGGTTGGCTGTTTGAGTAATGAGTGTAATTTGTGATCTGTGTACTGTGTGTGGTCACGCTTGGTGAGTGTGCCTCACTGTGTGTGTTCTGTTTAGTCTGCGAAACGTGGTTCACGTGCATTTCGTGGAGACATGTGCTTGGTGCGTGTGGGGTTTAATTGTTTAGTGTGATGTACTGTTTGTGTGTTGAGAGGTTGTATGTAAACTGGTTTTGCGTGTTGTGTGTGCACTGTGTCTGTGTTGTTATGAGTTCTGCTGGTGCATTCTGTGTGTTCTGCGTGTCTGTGTTGTATGTCCTGTGTGTGTCATTTTATATGTATTGTATGGTTTGTGTAGTATGGAGAGTGTGTTGTTTGTGCTAGCTGTTGTGATATACATTTTGTGTGCGTTGTGTGCTGTGTGACATTTTGGTTCTTTGCTTTATGTCTTGCAGTGTGGGTGGTGTGTTATGTGTGTTCTTTACTGTGCATTGTGTGTACTTGATCTGTGTCGCGCTTCTTGGATTTGTTGTTTGCGTAGTGTGGTGTTTGTGTTGTTTGTATATGTTAGTGAATGATTTGTGGTGTTTGTTTTGTGATTCTGTGTGTAATCTGTCTTGCTCTGCTATGTGTGCTGTGTGTCCTTGTGTGTTTTGTGTGGTGATGTCTGTGATCTGTGGGTCTTCTTTATTTCCTGAGTCATGTGTGCTGTCCGTGTTGTGTGTGTTGTGTATGTGCTATATGCGGTATGGGTTCTTTACTGCTTGTTGGGGTACATTGCTCCGTGTACTTTTCTCTGTGTGGCATGCAATGTGTGAGGTGTGTGGTTGTGAGTTGTGTGTTGTGTGCACTGAGAGGTTCTTTGTGTGTTACGTATTTTGTCATTTCTGATGAGCTATCCATTGGTGTTTGAACATGCTGCGTGTTGGTTCTGTGGCTTCCGGTGTCCTGTTTGATGTGAAATGTGTCTGGTCTTTCTGTTGTCTGTTGTGTTATGTACTGTGTTGTATGAATGCTGTCTATATGCTTTCTGTGTGTGACGTATAGGGTAGACGTTGGTTGGTCTGTGTATTTTGAGCACTCTGCGTGATGTTGGTTTTGCGTTGTGTCTGATGTCTTCCGTGAGTGTGCGTGTATTTTTGTCTGTGTGTCTGTGTGTCGTGTTTCATGCTGTCTGCATACGGGTCTGTGTGTGATCTCTATTGCATGCTTGTGGCTGTGTGTGGTGTGCGTAGTGCATTCTCGGTGTGTTGTGTGTGGTTTTGTTGGTTGTGCATGGGTTTGTCCTGAGTTGCCGTCTGTTCTGTGTGTGTATTTGTGATTTGTGTGTGGTTGTGTTAGAGAGGTTGTGTGTGTTTTGCTGTTTGAGTTATGCACGTGATGTGAGATGTGTTGGCTGTGTGCAGTTGTGCTTCTTGAGTATGTCTCATGGTGTGTGCAGTACATAGACTGTGCCATGTTTTCCGTGTGAGTTGTGAGCTGTTATGTGCCCTGAGGTGTGTGGTGTGTATCTTGAGACTCTAGTTTTTTTGTGTTTCTGTGTTGTGTGAGGGTTCTGCACTGTGCTCCCGTGTGAGGATGTATGTGCGGTGTGTGTGCGCATGGCTGTGTGTGTAGCGTGCAGTGATTGAAATGTGTGCTACTTGTCTTCTTTGCTGGTTATGTGTGTTTTGCGTATGGATTTTTGAGTGTTGTGTGTGATTGTGATTTGTGTGTGGTATTCCTTGAGTGGTTGAGTGTGTGTGGTTGTTATGTTTGTGATGTTTGTGATGCATCGTCCGTGTGTGGTTGTGCTTGTTCAGTGTGCCTCATTGTGTGTGCTGCATGTACTCTCGCAAATGTGATTGGTGTGTTGTATGAGAAATCCGCGCTCTGTCCTGACTGGTGTGTGCCCTGTGACTGTTGTGCTGATACTTTTTGAGTTTTGTGTGTGTGTGCATCGTGTAGTGGTGCCCATGTGTGTACATGTGTGTGGGGTGTGTAGTGTGTAAAATGTGTGCTACGTGTGTTTATTTTTGGTTGCGTGTTTTGCGTGTGGTTTTTATTTGTTGTGTTTGTTTTGCATTTGTGATCGTGATACGAGTTTGGCTGTGTTTGAGAGGTTGTGTGTGCAAGTGGTTATGTGTGTGAGGGGAGATGTGTTATCTGTGTGTGGTTTTGCTTGTGTAGTGTGCCTCATAGTGTGTGTGGTGTTCGTAGGGTTAACTGTAGTGTGTGAGAATTGTGTGCCTTTAGGTTCTGCGATGTTTGTGGTGTACGTAGTTTCATATGTGGTGCTGTTTGCGTGTTGAGTTTGTGTGTGTTCTGGTTTGTGGTGTAGACTTGTTTGTTGTCGTTACTCCTTGAGTGTGTGTGGTGTGTGGCTTCATGTGTGGTGTGTAGTGGTTGCGTTGGTCTGTGTGTTGTGTGGTTAATGGTGGGTGTTGAGGGTGTTATGAGCTGTGGTATTTAATTTGTGTGTGATGTTTGTGTGTGTTGTGTGATGTGCTGTTCTGTGATTTGTGTATTATGTTGTGTGTTTTGCTGATGTATTGATGTGTTTCTTATTGTGTGTGTGTTGTGAGTGCGACATTTGTATTGTGCATTTTTCTGTGTGGTGTTTTGTGTTTGTTGGGTTTAGTGTTATGTGTGAAGTGCATTTTTTGTCTTTTGCGTATATTTGAGGGCGTTTATGTGGTGTTTGTGGTGTGATTGTGTGTGTATTCTGTGTTGTGTTACATGTTTCGTGCTGTGTTACTGTGTGTTTCATGCTGTGATGCTTGAGCTCTGTTGATTTAATGTGTGTGGCGCTGTTTATGTGGTTGTGTGTGTGTCTGTTTCCTGTGCGCTGTGTTGTGTTCTTTCTGTGCTGCGACTGTTGTGCATGTGATGGGTGCAGTTTGGGTACTGTGTTGTTTGTAGTGCGTGTTCTTCGTGTATTGCGCTGTGGAGTTGTGTGTACTGGGGTGGTTGTGGATCCCTCTGTGTTGGGTGTTGTGTGCTTGGAGTGTGTGTCTGTGTGTTGTATGTTTGGCCTCTCTTGCGTAGCGTGTTGTGTTCGTGGTCGGGAATGTTATTTGCTCTGTGTGTGGTTTCCTGTTTCAGGTTTAGTGTGTGATGTGACCGCACGTTGTTGCGCGAAGTGCAACGTACTGAGTTCTCAGCTGCATGTGTGCTGCGTGTGTTCTTTTCCGTTTTCCGTGTTGTGCGTGTGTTGTGTCATCTGTGTGTTTTCCATGTTGTTACAGATATTCATTGTGTGCTGTGTTGTATACGCTTTCTACATGTGTGTTCAGTGCTTTGCATTGTGTGTCCTGTGAGGACCTGTGTGCTGTACGTTTTATGTGTGTTTTGTGTGATGTGTGTAGTGTGTGAAACGTGTGCTTCATAAATTCGTTGTTCTTTTTGTTGTGGTTTGTGTATTTTTTCAATGTCATTTTCCATGCGTTGTGTGTAGTGTGTGTTCTTTCTGTGCGATTGTGATTGCTTGTGTGTGTGTTGGACAGGTTGTGTGTGTGGTTGGCTGTTTGAGTAATGAGTGTAATTTGTGATCTGTGTACTGTGTGTGGTCACGCTTGGTGAGTGTGCCTCACTGTGTGTGTTCTGTTTAGTCTGCGAAACGTGGTTCACGTGCATTTCGTGGAGACATGTGCTTGGTGCGTGTGGGGTTTACTTGTTTAGTGTGATGTACTGTTTGTGTGTTGAGAGGTTGTATGTAAACTGGTTTTGCGTGTTGTGTGTGCACTGTGTCTGTGTTGTTATGAGTTCTGCTGGTGCATTCTGTGTGTTCTGCGTGTCTGTGTTGTATGTCCTGTGTGTGTCATTTTATATGTATTGTGTGGTTTGTGTAGTATGGAGAGTGTGTTGTTTGTGCTAGCTGTTGTGATATACATTTTGTGTGCGTTGTGTGCTGTGTGACATTTTGGTTCTTTGCTTTATGTCTTGCAGTGTGGGTGGTGTGTTATGTGTGTTCTTTACTGTGCATTGTGTGTACTTGATCTGTGTCGCGCTTCTTGGATTTGTTGTTTGCGTAGTGTGGTGTTTGTGTTGTTTGTATATGTTAGTGAATGATTTGTGGTGTTTGTTTTGTGATTCTGTGTGTAATCTGTCTTGCTCTGCTATGTGTGCTGTGTGTCCTTGTGTGTTTTGTGTGGTGATGTCTGTGATCTGTGGGTCTTCTTTATTTCCTGAGTCATGTGTGCTGTCCGTGTTGTGTGTGTTGTGTATGTGCTATATGCGGTATGGGTTCTTTACTGCTTGTTGGGGTACATTGCTCCGTGTACTTTTCTCTGTGTGGCATGCAATGTGTGAGGTGTGTGGTTGTGAGTTGTGTGTTGTGTGCACTGAGAGGTTCTTTGTGTGTTACGTATTTTGTCATTTCTGATGAGCTATCCATTGGTGTTTGAACATGCTGCGTGTTGGTTCTGTGGCTTCCGGTGTCCTGTTTGATGTGAAATGTGTCTGGTCTTTCTGTTGTCTGTTGTGTTATGTACTGTGTTGTATGAATGCTGTCTATATGCTTTCTGTGTGTGACGTATAGGGTAGACGTTGGTTGGTCTGTGTATTTTGAGCACTCTGCGTGATGTTGGTTTTGCGTTGTGTCTGATGTCTTCCGTGAGTGTGCGTGTATTTTTGTCTGTGTGTCTGTGTGTCGTGTTTCATGCTGTCTGCATACGGGTCTGTGTGTGATCTCTATTGCATGCTTGTGGCTGTGTGTGGTGTGCGTAGTGCATTCTCGGTGTGTTGTGTGTGGTTTTGTTGGTTGTGCATGGGTTTGTCCTGAGTTGCCGTCTGTTCTGTGTGTGTATTTGTGATTTGTGTGTGGTTGTGTTAGAGAGGTTGTGTGTGTTTTGCTGTTTGAGTTATGCACGTGATGTGAGATGTGTTGGCTGTGTGCAGTTGTGCTTCTTGAGTATGTCTCATGGTGTGTGCAGTACATAGACTGTGCCATGTTTTCCGTGTGAGTTGTGAGCTGTTATGTGCCCTGAGGTGTGTGGTGTGTATCTTGAGACTCTAGTTTTTTTGTGTTTCTGTGTTGTGTGAGGGTTCTGCACTGTGCTCCCGTGTGAGGATGTATGTGCGGTGTGTGTGCGCATGGCTGTGTGTGTAGCGTGCAGTGATTGAAATGTGTGCTACTTGTCTTCTTTGCTGGTTATGTGTGTTTTGCGTATGGATTTTTGAGTGTTGTGTGTGATTGTGATTTGTGTGTGGTATTCCTTGAGTGGTTGAGTGTGTGTGGTTGTTATGTTTGTGATGTTTGTGATGCATCGTCCGTGTGTGGTTGTGCTTGTTCAGTGTGCCTCATTGTGTGTGCTGCATGTACTCTCGCAAATGTGATTGGTGTGTTGTATGAGAAATCCGCGCTCTGTCCTGACTGGTGTGTGCCCTGTGACTGTTGTGCTGATACTTTTTGAGTTTTGTGTGTGTGTGCATCGTGTAGTGGTGCCCATGTGTGTACATGTGTGTGGGGTGTGTAGTGTGTAAAATGTGTGCTACGTGTGTTTATTTTTGGTTGCGTGTTTTGCGTGTGGTTTTTATTTGTTGTGTTTGTTTTGCATTTGTGATCGTGATACGAGTTTGGCTGTGTTTGAGAGGTTGTGTGTGCAAGTGGTTATGTGTGTGAGGGGAGATGTGTTATCTGTGTGTGGTTTTGCTTGTGTAGTGTGCCTCATAGTGTGTGTGGTGTTCGTAGGGTTAACTGTAGTGTGTGAGAATTGTGTGCCTTTAGGTTCTGCGATGTTTGTGGTGTACGTAGTTTCATATGTGGTGCTGTTTGCGTGTTGAGTTTGTGTGTGTTCTGGTTTGTGGTGTAGACTTGTTTGTTGTCGTTACTCCTTGAGTGTGTGTGGTGTGTGGCTTCATGTGTGGTGTGTAGTGGTTGCGTTGGTCTGTGTGTTGTGTGGTTAATGGTGGGTGTTGAGGGTGTTATGAGCTGTGGTATTTAATTTGTGTGTGATGTTTGTGTGTGTTGTGTGATGTGCTGTTCTGTGATTTGTGTATTATGTTGTGTGTTTTGCTGATGTATTGATGTGTTTCTTATTGTGTGTGTGTTGTGAGTGCGACATTTGTATTGTGCATTTTTCTGTGTGGTGTTTTGTGTTTGTTGGGTTTAGTGTTATGTGTGAAGTGCATTTTTTGTCTTTTGCGTATATTTGAGGGCGTTTATGTGGTGTTTGTGGTGTGATTGTGTGTGTATTCTGTGTTGTGTTACATGTTTCGTGCTGTGTTACTGTGTGTTTCATGCTGTGATGCTTGAGCTCTGTTGATTTAATGTGTGTGGCGCTGTTTATGTGGTTGTGTGTGTGTCTGTTTCCTGTGCGCTGTGTTGTGTTCTTTCTGTGCTGCGACTGTTGTGCATGTGATGGGTGCAGTTTGGGTACTGTGTTGTTTGTAGTGCGTGTTCTTCGTGTATTGCGCTGTGGAGTTGTGTGTACTGGGGTGGTTGTGGATCCCCCTGTGTTGGGTGTTGTGTGCTTGGAGTGTGTGTCTGTGTGTTGTATGTTTGGCCTCTCTTGCGTAGCGTGTTGTGTTCGTGGTCGGGAATGTTATTTGCTCTGTGTGTGGTTTCCTGTTTCAGGTTTAGTGTGTGATGTGACCGCACGTTGTTGCGCGAAGTGCAACGTACTGAGTTCTCAGCTGCATGTGTGCTGCGTGTGTTCTTTTCCGTTTTCCGTGTTGTGCGTGTGTTGTGTCATCTGTGTGTTTTCCATGTTGTTACAGATATTCATTGTGTGCTGTGTTGTATACGCTTTCTACATGTGTGTTCAGTGCTTTGCATTGTGTGTCCTGTGAGGACCTGTGTGCTGTACGTTTTATGTGTGTTTTGTGTGATGTGTGTAGTGTGTGAAACGTGTGCTTCATAAATTCGTTGTTCTTTTTGTTGTGGTTTGTGTATTTTTTCAATGTCATTTTCCATGCGTTGTGTGTAGTGTGTGTTCTTTCTGTGCGATTGTGATTGTTTGTGTGTGTGTTGGACAGGTTGTGTGTGTGGTTGGCTGTTTGAGTAATGAGTGTAATTTGTGATCTGTGTACTGTGTGTGGTCACGCTTGGTGAGTGTGCCTCACTGTGTGTGTTCTGTTTAGTCTGCGAAACGTGGTTCACGTGCATTTCGTGGAGACATGTGCTTGGTGCGTGTGGGGTTTACTTGTTTAGTGTGATGTACTGTTTGTGTGTTGAGAGGTTGTATGTAAACTGGTTTTGCGTGTTGTGTGTGCACTGTGTCTGTGTTGTTATGAGTTCTGCTGGTGCATTCTGTGTGTTCTGCGTGTCTGTGTTGTATGTCCTGTGTGTGTCATTTTATATGTATTGTGTGGTTTGTGTAGTATGGAGAGTGTGTTGTTTGTGCTAGCTGTTGTGATATACATTTTGTGTGCGTTGTGTGCTGTGTGACATTTTGGTTCTTTGCTTTATGTCTTGCAGTGTGGGTGGTGTGTTATGTGTGTTCTTTACTGTGCATTGTGTGTACTTGATCTGTGTCGCGCTTCTTGGATTTGTTGTTTGCGTAGTGTGGTGTTTGTGTTGTTTGTATATGTTAGTGAATGATTTGTGGTGTTTGTTTTGTGATTCTGTGTGTAATCTGTCTTGCTCTGCTATGTGTGCTGTGTGTCCTTGTGTGTTTTGTGTGGTGATGTCTGTGATCTGTGGGTCTTCTTTATTTCCTGAGTCATGTGTGCTGTCCGTGTTGTGTGTGTTGTGTATGTGCTATATGCGGTATGGGTTCTTTACTGCTTGTTGGGGTACATTGCTCCGTGTACTTTTCTCTGTGTGGCATGCAATGTGTGAGGTGTGTGGTTGTGAGTTGTGTGTTGTGTGCACTGAGAGGTTCTTTGTGTGTTACGTATTTTGTCATTTCTGATGAGCTATCCATTGGTGTTTGAACATGCTGCGTGTTGGTTCTGTGGCTTCCGGTGTCCTGTTTGATGTGAAATGTGTCTGGTCTTTCTGTTGTCTGTTGTGTTATGTACTGTGTTGTATGAATGCTGTCTATATGCTTTCTGTGTGTGACGTATAGGGTAGACGTTGGTTGGTCTGTGTATTTTGAGCACTCTGCGTGATGTTGGTTTTGCGTTGTGTCTGATGTCTTCCGTGAGTGTGCGTGTATTTTTGTCTGTGTGTCTGTGTGTCGTGTTTCATGCTGTCTGCATACGGGTCTGTGTGTGATCTCTATTGCATGCTTGTGGCTGTGTGTGGTGTGCGTAGTGCATTCTCGGTGTGTTGTGTGTGGTTTTGTTGGTTGTGCATGGGTTTGTCCTGAGTTGCCGTCTGTTTTGTGTGTGTATTTGTGATTTGTGTGTGGTTGTGTTAGAGAGGTTGTGTGTGTTTTGCTGTTTGAGTTATGCACGTGATGTGAGATGTGTTGGCTGTGTGCAGTTGTGCTTCTTGAGTATGTCTCATGGTGTGTGCAGTACATAGACTGTGCCATGTTTTCCGTGTGAGTTGTGAGCTGTTATGTGCCCTGAGGTGTGTGGTGTGTATCTTGAGACTCTAGTTTTTTTGTGTTTCTGTGTTGTGTGAGGGTTCTGCACTGTGCTCCCGTGTGAGGATGTATGTGCGGTGTGTGTGCGCATGGCTGTGTGTGTAGCGTGCAGTGATTGAAATGTGTGCTACTTGTCTTCTTTGCTGGTTATGTGTGTTTTGCGTATGGATTTTTGAGTGTTGTGTGTGATTGTGATTTGTGTGTGGTATTCCTTGAGTGGTTGAGTGTGTGTGGTTGTTATGTTTGTGATGTTTGTGATGCATCGTCCGTGTGTGGTTGTGCTTGTTCAGTGTGCCTCATTGTGTGTGCTGCATGTACTCTCGCAAATGTGATTGGTGTGTTGTATGAGAAATCCGCGCTCTGTCCTGACTGGTGTGTGCCCTGTGACTGTTGTGCTGATACTTTTTGAGTTTTGTGTGTGTGTGCATCGTGTAGTGGTGCCCATGTGTGTACATGTGTGTGGGGTGTGTAGTGTGTAAAATGTGTGCTACGTGTGTTTATTTTTGGTTGCGTGTTTTGCGTGTGGTTTTTATTTGTTGTGTTTGTTTTGCATTTGTGATCGTGATACGAGTTTGGCTGTGTTTGAGAGGTTGTGTGTGCAAGTGGTTATGTGTGTGAGGGGAGATGTGTTATCTGTGTGTGGTTTTGCTTGTGTAGTGTGCCTCATAGTGTGTGTGGTGTTCGTAGGGTTAACTGTAGTGTGTGAGAATTGTGTGCCTTTAGGTTCTGCGATGTTTGTGGTGTACGTAGTTTCATATGTGGTGCTGTTTGCGTGTTGAGTTTGTGTGTGTTCTGGTTTGTGGTGTAGACTTGTTTGTTGTCGTTACTCCTTGAGTGTGTGTGGTGTGTGGCTTCATGTGTGGTGTGTAGTGGTTGCGTTGGTCTGTGTGTTGTGTGGTTAATGGTGGGTGTTGAGGGTGTTATGAGCTGTGGTATTTAATTTGTGTGTGATGTTTGTGTGTGTTGTGTGATGTGCTGTTCTGTGATTTGTGTATTATGTTGTGTGTTTTGCTGATGTATTGATGTGTTTCTTATTGTGTGTGTGTTGTGAGTGCGACATTTGTATTGTGCATTTTTCTGTGTGGTGTTTTGTGTTTGTTGGGTTTAGTGTTATGTGTGAAGTGCATTTTTTGTCTTTTGCGTATATTTGAGGGCGTTTATGTGGTGTTTGTGGTGTGATTGTGTGTGTATTCTGTGTTGTGTTACATGTTTCGTGCTGTGTTACTGTGTGTTTCATGCTGTGATGCTTGAGCTCTGTTGATTTAATGTGTGTGGCGCTGTTTATGTGGTTGTGTGTGTGTCTGTTTCCTGTGCGCTGTGTTGTGTTCTTTCTGTGCTGCGACTGTTGTGCATGTGATGGGTGCAGTTTGGGTACTGTGTTGTTTGTAGTGCGTGTTCTTCGTGTATTGCGCTGTGGAGTTGTGTGTACTGGGGTGGTTGTGGATCCCCCTGTGTTGGGTGTTGTGTGCTTGGAGTGTGTGTCTGTGTGTTGTATGTTTGGCCTCTCTTGCGTAGCGTGTTGTGTTCGTGGTCGGGAATGTTATTTGCTCTGTGTGTGGTTTCCTGTTTCAGGTTTAGTGTGTGATGTGACCGCACGTTGTTGCGCGAAGTGCAACGTACTGAGTTCTCAGCTGCATGTGTGCTGCGTGTGTTCTTTTCCGTTTTCCGTGTTGTGCGTGTGTTGTGTCATCTGTGTGTTTTCCATGTTGTTACAGATATTCATTGTGTGCTGTGTTGTATACGCTTTCTACATGTGTGTTCAGTGCTTTGCATTGTGTGTCCTGTGAGGACCTGTGTGCTGTACGTTTTATGTGTGTTTTGTGTGATGTGTGTAGTGTGTGAAACGTGTGCTTCATAAATTCGTTGTTCTTTTTGTTGTGGTTTGTGTATTTTTTCAATGTCATTTTCCATGCGTTGTGTGTAGTGTGTGTTCTTTCTGTGCGATTGTGATTGTTTGTGTGTGTGCTGGACAGGTTGTGTGTGTGGTTGGCTGTTTGAGTAATGAGTGTAATTTGTGATCTGTGTACTGTGTGTGGTCACGCTTGGTGAGTGTGCCTCACTGTGTGTGTTCTGTTTAGTCTGCGAAACGTGGTTCACGTGCATTTCGTGGAGACATGTGCTTGGTGCGTGTGGGGTTTACTTGTTTAGTGTGATGTACTGTTTGTGTGTTGAGAGGTTGTATGTAAACTGGTTTTGCGTGTTGTGTGTGCACTGTGTCTGTGTTGTTATGAGTTCTGCTGGTGCATTCTGTGTGTTCTGCGTGTCTGTGTTGTATGTCCTGTGTGTGTCATTTTATATGTATTGTGTGGTTTGTGTAGTATGGAGAGTGTGTTGTTTGTGCTAGCTGTTGTGATATACATTTTGTGTGCGTTGTGTGCTGTGTGACATTTTGGTTCTTTGCTTTATGTCTTGCAGTGTGGGTGGTGTGTTATGTGTGTTCTTTACTGTGCATTGTGTGTACTTGATCTGTGTCGCGCTTCTTGGATTTGTTGTTTGCGTAGTGTGGTGTTTGTGTTGTTTGTATATGTTAGTGAATGATTTGTGGTGTTTGTTTTGTGATTCTGTGTGTAATCTGTCTTGCTCTGCTATGTGTGCTGTGTGTCCTTGTGTGTTTTGTGTGGTGATGTCTGTGATCTGTGGGTCTTCTTTATTTCCTGAGTCATGTGTGCTGTCCGTGTTGTGTGTGTTGTGTATGTGCTATATGCGGTATGGGTTCTTTACTGCTTGTTGGGGTACATTGCTCCGTGTACTTTTCTCTGTGTGGCATGCAATGTGTGAGGTGTGTGGTTGTGAGTTGTGTGTTGTGTGCACTGAGAGGTTCTTTGTGTGTTACGTATTTTGTCATTTCTGATGAGCTATCCATTGGTGTTTGAACATGCTGCGTGTTGGTTCTGTGGCTTCCGGTGTCCTGTTTGATGTGAAATGTGTCTGGTCTTTCTGTTGTCTGTTGTGTTATGTACTGTGTTGTATGAATGCTGTCTATATGCTTTCTGTGTGTGACGTATAGGGTAGACGTTGGTTGGTCTGTGTATTTTGAGCACTCTGCGTGATGTTGGTTTTGCGTTGTGTCTGATGTCTTCCGTGAGTGTGCGTGTATTTTTGTCTGTGTGTCTGTGTGTCGTGTTTCATGCTGTCTGCATACGGGTCTGTGTGTGATCTCTATTGCATGCTTGTGGCTGTGTGTGGTGTGCGTAGTGCATTCTCGGTGTGTTGTGTGTGGTTTTGTTGGTTGTGCATGGGTTTGTCCTGAGTTGCCGTCTGTTTTGTGTGTGTATTTGTGATTTGTGTGTGGTTGTGTTAGAGAGGTTGTGTGTGTTTTGCTGTTTGAGTTATGCACGTGATGTGAGATGTGTTGGCTGTGTGCAGTTGTGCTTCTTGAGTATGTCTCATGGTGTGTGCAGTACATAGACTGTGCCATGTTTTCCGTGTGAGTTGTGAGCTGTTATGTGCCCTGAGGTGTGTGGTGTGTATCTTGAGACTCTAGTTTTTTTGTGTTTCTGTGTTGTGTGAGGGTTCTGCACTGTGCTCCCGTGTGAGGATGTATGTGCGGTGTGTGTGCGCATGGCTGTGTGTGTAGCGTGCAGTGATTGAAATGTGTGCTACTTGTCTTCTTTGCTGGTTATGTGTGTTTTGCGTATGGATTTTTGAGTGTTGTGTGTGATTGTGATTTGTGTGTGGTATTCCTTGAGTGGTTGAGTGTGTGTGGTTGTTATGTTTGTGATGTTTGTGATGCATCGTCCGTGTGTGGTTGTGCTTGTTCAGTGTGCCTCATTGTGTGTGCTGCATGTACTCTCGCAAATGTGATTGGTGTGTTGTATGAGAAATCCGCGCTCTGTCCTGACTGGTGTGTGCCCTGTGACTGTTGTGCTGATACTTTTTGAGTTTTGTGTGTGTGTGCATCGTGTAGTGGTGCCCATGTGTGTACATGTGTGTGGGGTGTGTAGTGTGTAAAATGTGTGCTACGTGTGTTTATTTTTGGTTGCGTGTTTTGCGTGTGGTTTTTATTTGTTGTGTTTGTTTTGCATTTGTGATCGTGATACGAGTTTGGCTGTGTTTGAGAGGTTGTGTGTGCAAGTGGTTATGTGTGTGAGGGGAGATGTGTTATCTGTGTGTGGTTTTGCTTGTGTAGTGTGCCTCATAGTGTGTGTGGTGTTCGTAGGGTTAACTGTAGTGTGTGAGAATTGTGTGCCTTTAGGTTCTGCGATGTTTGTGGTGTACGTAGTTTCATATGTGGTGCTGTTTGCGTGTTGAGTTTGTGTGTGTTCTGGTTTGTGGTGTAGACTTGTTTGTTGTCGTTACTCCTTGAGTGTGTGTGGTGTGTGGCTTCATGTGTGGTGTGTAGTGGTTGCGTTGGTCTGTGTGTTGTGTGGTTAATGGTGGGTGTTGAGGGTGTTATGAGCTGTGGTATTTAATTTGTGTGTGATGTTTGTGTGTGTTGTGTGATGTGCTGTTCTGTGATTTGTGTATTATGTTGTGTGTTTTGCTGATGTATTGATGTGTTTCTTATTGTGTGTGTGTTGTGAGTGCGACATTTGTATTGTGCATTTTTCTGTGTGGTGTTTTGTGTTTGTTGGGTTTAGTGTTATGTGTGAAGTGCATTTTTTGTCTTTTGCGTATATTTGAGGGCGTTTATGTGGTGTTTGTGGTGTGATTGTGTGTGTATTCTGTGTTGTGTTACATGTTTCGTGCTGTGTTACTGTGTGTTTCATGCTGTGATGCTTGAGCTCTGTTGATTTAATGTGTGTGGCGCTGTTTATGTGGTTGTGTGTGTGTCTGTTTCCTGTGCGCTGTGTTGTGTTCTTTCTGTGCTGCGACTGTTGTGCATGTGATGGGTGCAGTTTGGGTACTGTGTTGTTTGTAGTGCGTGTTCTTCGTGTATTGCGCTGTGGAGTTGTGTGTACTGGGGTGGTTGTGGATCCCCCTGTGTTGGGTGTTGTGTGCTTGGAGTGTGTGTCTGTGTGTTGTATGTTTGGCCTCTCTTGCGTAGCGTGTTGTGTTCGTGGTCGGGAATGTTATTTGCTCTGTGTGTGGTTTCCTGTTTCAGGTTTAGTGTGTGATGTGACCGCACGTTGTTGCGCGAAGTGCAACGTACTGAGTTCTCAGCTGCATGTGTGCTGCGTGTGTTCTTTTCCGTTTTCCGTGTTGTGCGTGTGTTGTGTCATCTGTGTGTTTTCCATGTTGTTACAGATATTCATTGTGTGCTGTGTTGTATACGCTTTCTACATGTGTGTTCAGTGCTTTGCATTGTGTGTCCTGTGAGGACCTGTGTGCTGTACGTTTTATGTGTGTTTTGTGTGATGTGTGTAGTGTGTGAAACGTGTGCTTCATAAATTCGTTGTTCTTTTTGTTGTGGTTTGTGTATTTTTTCAATGTCATTTTCCATGCGTTGTGTGTAGTGTGTGTTCTTTCTGTGCGATTGTGATTGTTTGTGTGTGTGCTGGACAGGTTGTGTGTGTGGTTGGCTGTTTGAGTAATGAGTGTAATTTGTGATCTGTGTACTGTGTGTGGTCACGCTTGGTGAGTGTGCCTCACTGTGTGTGTTCTGTTTACTCTGCGAAACGTGGTTCACGTGCATTTCGTGGAGACATGTGCTTGGTGCGTGTGGGGTTTACTTGTTTAGTGTGATGTACTGTTTGTGTGTTGAGAGGTTGTATGTAAACTGGTTTTGCGTGTTGTGTGTGCACTGTGTCTGTGTTGTTATGAGTTCTGCTGGTGCATTCTGTGTGTTCTGCGTGTCTGTGTTGTATGTCCTGTGTGTGTCATTTTATATGTATTGTGTGGTTTGTGTAGTATGGAGAGTGTGTTGTTTGTGCTAGCTGTTGTGATATACATTTTGTGTGCGTTGTGTGCTGTGTGACATTTTGGTTCTTTGCTTTATGTCTTGCAGTGTGGGTGGTGTGTTATGTGTGTTCTTTACTGTGCATTGTGTGTACTTGATCTGTGTCGCGCTTCTTGGATTTGTTGTTTGCGTAGTGTGGTGTTTGTGTTGTTTGTATATGTTAGTGAATGATTTGTGGTGTTTGTTTTGTGATTCTGTGTGTAATCTGTCTTGCTCTGCTATGTGTGCTGTGTGTCCTTGTGTGTTTTGTGTGGTGATGTCTGTGATCTGTGGGTCTTCTTTATTTCCTGAGTCATGTGTGCTGTCCGTGTTGTGTGTGTTGTGTATGTGCTATATGCGGTATGGGTTCTTTACTGCTTGTTGGGGTACATTGCTCCGTGTACTTTTCTCTGTGTGGCATGCAATGTGTGAGGTGTGTGGTTGTGAGTTGTGTGCTGTGTGCACTGAGAGGTTCTTTGTGTGTTACGTATTTTGTCATTTCTGATGAGCTATCCATTGGTGTTTGAACATGCTGCGTGTTGGTTCTGTGGCTTCCGGTGTCCTGTTTGATGTGAAATGTGTCTGGTCTTTCTGTTGTCTGTTGTGTTATGTACTGTGTTGTATGAATGCTGTCTATATGCTTTCTGTGTGTGACGTATAGGGTAGACGTTGGTTGGTCTGTGTATTTTGAGCACTCTGCGTGATGTTGGTTTTGCGTTGTGTCTGATGTCTTCCGTGAGTGTGCGTGTATTTTTGTCTGTGTGTCTGTGTGTCGTGTTTCATGCTGTCTGCATACGGGTCTGTGTGTGATCTCTATTGCATGCTTGTGGCTGTGTGTGGTGTGCGTAGTGCATTCTCGGTGTGTTGTGTGTGGTTTTGTTGGTTGTGCATGGGTTTGTCCTGAGTTGCCGTCTGTTTTGTGTGTGTATTTGTGATTTGTGTGTGGTTGTGTTAGAGAGGTTGTGTGTGTTTTGCTGTTTGAGTTATGCACGTGATGTGAGATGTGTTGGCTGTGTGCAGTTGTGCTTCTTGAGTATGTCTCATGGTGTGTGCAGTACATAGACTGTGCCATGTTTTCCGTGTGAGTTGTGAGCTGTTATGTGCCCTGAGGTGTGTGGTGTGTATCTTGAGACTCTAGTTTTTTTGTGTTTCTGTGTTGTGTGAGGGTTCTGCACTGTGCTCCCGTGTGAGGATGTATGTGCGGTGTGTGTGCGCATGGCTGTGTGTGTAGCGTGCAGTGATTGAAATGTGTGCTACTTGTCTTCTTTGCTGGTTATGTGTGTTTGGCGTATGGATTTTTGAGTGTTGTGTGTGATTGTGATTTGTGTGTGGTATTCCTTGAGTGGTTGAGTGTGTGTGGTTGTTATGTTTGTGATGTTTGTGATGCATCGTCCGTGTGTGGTTGTGCTTGTTCAGTGTGCCTCATTGTGTGTGCTGCATGTACTCTCGCAAATGTGATTGGTGTGTTGTATGAGAAATCCGCGCTCTGTCCTGACTGGTGTGTGCCCTGTGACTGTTGTGCTGATACTTTTTGAGTTTTGTGTGTGTGTGCATCGTGTAGTGGTGCCCATGTGTGTACATGTGTGTGGGGTGTGTAGTGTGTAAAATGTGTGCTACGTGTGTTTATTTTTGGTTGCGTGTTTTGCGTGTGGTTTTTATTTGTTGTGTTTGTTTTGCATTTGTGATCGTGATACGAGTTTGGCTGTGTTTGAGAGGTTGTGTGTGCAAGTGGTTATGTGTGTGAGGGGAGATGTGTTATCTGTGTGTGGTTTTGCTTGTGTAGTGTGCCTCATAGTGTGTGTGGTGTTCGTAGGGTTAACTGTAGTGTGTGAGAATTGTGTGCCTTTAGGTTCTGCGATGTTTGTGGTGTACGTAGTTTCATATGTGGTGCTGTTTGCGTGTTGAGTTTGTGTGTGTTCTGGTTTGTGGTGTAGACTTGTTTGTTGTCGTTACTCCTTGAGTGTGTGTGGTGTGTGGCTTCATGTGTGGTGTGTAGTGGTTGCGTTGGTCTGTGTGTTGTGTGGTTAATGGTGGGTGTTGAGGGTGTTATGAGCTGTGGTATTTAATTTGTGTGTGATTTTTGTTTGTGTTTTGTGATGTGCTGTTTTGTGATTTGTGTATTATGTTGTGTTTTTTGCTGATGTATTGATGTGTTTCTTATTGTGTGTGTGTTGTGAGTGCGACATTTGTATTGTGCATTTTTCTGTGTGGTGTTTTGTGTTTGTTGGGTTTAGTGTTATGTGTGAAGTGCATTTTTTGTCTTTTGCGTATATTTGAGGGCGTTTATGTGGTGTTTGTGGTGTGATTGTGTGTGTATTCTGTGTTGTGTTACATGTTTCGTGCTGTGTTACTGTGTGTTTCATGCTGTGATGCTTGAGCTCTGTTGATTTAATGTGTGTGGCGCTGTTTATGTGGTTGTGTGTGTGTCTGTTTCCTGTGCGCTGTGTTGTGTTCTTTCTGTGCTGCGACTGTTGTGCATGTGATGGGTGCAGTTTGGGTACTGTGTTGTTTGTAGTGCGTGTTCTTCGTGTATTGCGCTGTGGAGTTGTGTGTACTGGGGTGGTTGTGGATCCCCCTGTGTTGGGTGTTGTGTGCTTGGAGTGTGTGTCTGTGTGTTGTATGTTTGGCCTCTCTTGCGTAGCGTGTTGTGTTCGTGGTCGGGAATGTTATTTGCTCTGTGTGTGGTTTCCTGTTTCAGGTTTAGTGTGTGATGTGACCGCACGTTGTTGCGCGAAGTGCAACGTACTGAGTTCTCAGCTGCATGTGTGCTGCGTGTGTTCTTTTCCGTTTTCCGTGTTGTGCGTGTGTTGTGTCATCTGTGTGTTTTCCATGTTGTTACAGATATTCATTGTGTGCTGTGTTGTATACGCTTTCTACATGTGTGTTCAGTGCTTTGCATTGTGTGTCCTGTGAGGACCTGTGTGCTGTACGTTTTATGTGTGTTTTGTGTGATGTGTGTAGTGTGTGAAACGTGTGCTTCATAAATTCGTTGTTCTTTTTGTTGTGGTTTGTGTATTTTTTCAATGTCATTTTCCATGCGTTGTGTGTAGTGTGTGTTCTTTCTGTGCGATTGTGATTGCTTGTGTGTGTGTTGGACAGGTTGTGTGTGTGGTTGGCTGTTTGAGTAATGAGTGTAATTTGTGATCTGTGTACTGTGTGTGGTCACGCTTGGTGAGTGTGCCTCACTGTGTGTGTTCTGTTTACTCTGCGAAACGTGGTTCACGTGCATTTCGTGGAGACATGTGCTTGGTGCGTGTGGGGTTTACTTGTTTAGTGTGATGTACTGTTTGTGTGTTGAGAGGTTGTATGTAAACTGGTTTTGCGTGTTGTGTGTGCACTGTGTCTGTGTTGTTATGAGTTCTGCTGGTGCATTCTGTGTGTTCTGCGTGTCTGTGTTGTATGTCCTGTGTGTGTCATTTTATATGTATTGTGTGGTTTGTGTAGTATGGAGAGTGTGTTGTTTGTGCTAGCTGTTGTGATATACATTTTGTGTGCGTTGTGTGCTGTGTGACATTTTGGTTCTTTGCTTTATGTCTTGCAGTGTGGGTGGTGTGTTATGTGTGTTCTTTACTGTGCATTGTGTGTACTTGATCTGTGTCGCGCTTCTTGGATTTGTTGTTTGCGTAGTGTGGTGTTTGTGTTGTTTGTATATGTTAGTGAATGATTTGTGGTGTTTGTTTTGTGATTCTGTGTGTAATCTGTCTTGCTCTGCTATGTGTGCTGTGTGTCCTTGTGTGTTTTGTGTGGTGATGTCTGTGATCTGTGGGTCTTCTTTATTTCCTGAGTCATGTGTGCTGTCCGTGTTGTGTGTGTTGTGTATGTGCTATATGCGGTATGGGTTCTTTACTGCTTGTTGGGGTACATTGCTCCGTGTACTTTTCTCTGTGTGGCATGCAATGTGTGAGGTGTGTGGTTGTGAGTTGTGTGTTGTGTGCACTGAGAGGTTCTTTGTGTGTTACGTATTTTGTCATTTCTGATGAGCTATCCATTGGTGTTTGAACATGCTGCGTGTTGGTTCTGTGGCTTCCGGTGTCCTGTTTGATGTGAAATGTGTCTGGTCTTTCTGTTGTCTGTTGTGTTATGTACTGTGTTGTATGAATGCTGTCTATATGCTTTCTGTGTGTGACGTATAGGGTAGACGTTGGTTGGTCTGTGTATTTTGAGCACTCTGCGTGATGTTGGTTTTGCGTTGTGTCTGATGTCTTCCGTGAGTGTGCGTGTATTTTTGTCTGTGTGTCTGTGTGTCGTGTTTCATGCTGTCTGCATACGGGTCTGTGTGTGATCTCTATTGCATGCTTGTGGCTGTGTGTGGTGTGCGTAGTGCATTCTCGGTGTGTTGTGTGTGGTTTTGTTGGTTGTGCATGGGTTTGTCCTGAGTTGCCGTCTGTTTTGTGTGTGTATTTGTGATTTGTGTGTGGTTGTGTTAGAGAGGTTGTGTGTGTTTTGCTGTTTGAGTTATGCACGTGATGTGAGATGTGTTGGCTGTGTGCAGTTGTGCTTCTTGAGTATGTCTCATGGTGTGTGCAGTACATAGACTGTGCCATGTTTTCCGTGTGAGTTGTGAGCTGTTATGTGCCCTGAGGTGTGTGGTGTGTATCTTGAGACTCTAGTTTTTTTGTGTTTCTGTGTTGTGTGAGGGTTCTGCACTGTGCTCCCGTGTGAGGATGTATGTGCGGTGTGTGTGCGCATGGCTGTGTGTGTAGCGTGCAGTGATTGAAATGTGTGCTACTTGTCTTCTTTGCTGGTTATGTGTGTTTTGCGTATGGATTTTTGAGTGTTGTGTGTGATTGTGATTTGTGTGTGGTATTCCTTGAGTGGTTGAGTGTGTGTGGTTGTTATGTTTGTGATGTTTGTGATGCATCGTCCGTGTGTGGTTGTGCTTGTTCAGTGTGCCTCATTGTGTGTGCTGCATGTACTCTCGCAAATGTGATTGGTGTGTTGTATGAGAAATCCGCGCTCTGTCCTGACTGGTGTGTGCCCTGTGACTGTTGTGCTGATACTTTTTGAGTTTTGTGTGTGTGTGCATCGTGTAGTGGTGCCCATGTGTGTACATGTGTGTGGGGTGTGTAGTGTGTAAAATGTGTGCTACGTGTGTTTATTTTTGGTTGCGTGTTTTGCGTGTGGTTTTTATTTGTTGTGTTTGTTTTGCATTTGTGATCGTGATACGAGTTTGGCTGTGTTTGAGAGGTTGTGTGTGCAAGTGGTTATGTGTGTGAGGGGAGATGTGTTATCTGTGTGTGGTTTTGCTTGTGTAGTGTGCCTCATAGTGTGTGTGGTGTTCGTAGGGTTAACTGTAGTGTGTGAGAATTGTGTGCCTTTAGGTTCTGCGATGTTTGTGGTGTACGTAGTTTCATATGTGGTGCTGTTTGCGTGTTGAGTTTGTGTGTGTTCTGGTTTGTGGTGTAGACTTGTTTGTTGTCGTTACTCCTTGAGTGTGTGTGGTGTGTGGCTTCATGTGTGGTGTGTAGTGGTTGCGTTGGTCTGTGTGTTGTGTGGTTAATGGTGGGTGTTGAGGGTGTTATGAGCTGTGGTATTTAATTTGTGTGTGATGTTTGTGTGTGTTGTGTGATGTGCTGTTCTGTGATTTGTGTATTATGTTGTGTGTTTTGCTGATGTATTGATGTGTTTCTTATTGTGTGTGTGTTGTGAGTGCGACATTTGTATTGTGCATTTTTCTGTGTGGTGTTTTGTGTTTGTTGGGTTTAGTGTTATGTGTGAAGTGCATTTTTTGTCTTTTGCGTATATTTGAGGGCGTTTATGTGGTGTTTGTGGTGTGATTGTGTGTGTATTCTGTGTTGTGTTACATGTTTCCTGCTGGGTTACTGTGTGTTTCATGCTGTGATGCTTGAGCTCTGTTGATTTAATGTGTGTGGCGCTGTTTATGTGGTTGTGTGTGTGTCTGTTTCCTGTGCGCTGTGTTGTGTTCTTTCTGTGCTGCGACTGTTGTGCATGTGATGGGTGCAGTTTGGGTACTGTGTTGTTTGTAGTGCGTGTTCTTCGTGTATTGCGCTGTGGAGTTGTGTGTACTGGGGTGGTTGTGGATCCCTCTGTGTTGGGTGTTGTGTGCTTGGAGTGTGTGTCTGTGTGTTGTATGTTTGGCCTCTCTTGCGTAGCGTGTTGTGTTCGTGGTCGGGAATGTTATTTGCTCTGTGTGTGGTTTCCTGTTTCAGGTTTAGTGTGTGATGTGACCGCACGTTGTTGCGCGAAGTGCAACGTACTGAGTTCTCAGCTGCATGTGTGCTGCGTGTGTTCTTTTCCGTTTTCCGTGTTGTGCGTGTGTTGTGTCATCTGTGTGTTTTCCATGTTGTTACAGATATTCATTGTGTGCTGTGTTGTATACGCTTTCTACATGTGTGTTCAGTGCTTTGCATTGTGTGTCCTGTGAGGACCTGTGTGCTGTACGTTTTATGTGTGTTTTGTGTGATGTGTGTAGTGTGTGAAACGTGTGCTTCATAAATTCGTTGTTCTTTTTGTTGTGGTTTGTGTATTTTTTCAATGTCATTTTCCATGCGTTGTGTGTAGTGTGTGTTCTTTCTGTGCGATTGTGATTGCTTGTGTGTGTGTTGGACAGGTTGTGTGTGTGGTTGGCTGTTTGAGTAATGAGTGTAATTTGTGATCTGTGTACTGTGTGTGGTCACGCTTGGTGAGTGTGCCTCACTGTGTGTGTTCTGTTTAGTCTGCGAAACGTGGTTCACGTGCATTTCGTGGAGACATGTGCTTGGTGCGTGTGGGGTTTAATTGTTTAGTGTGATGTACTGTTTGTGTGTTGAGAGGTTGTATGTAAACTGGTTTTGCGTGTTGTGTGTGCACTGTGTCTGTGTTGTTATGAGTTCTGCTGGTGCATTCTGTGTGTTCTGCGTGTCTGTGTTGTATGTCCTGTGTGTGTCATTTTATATGTATTGTATGGTTTGTGTAGTATGGAGAGTGTGTTGTTTGTGCTAGCTGTTGTGATATACATTTTGTGTGCGTTGTGTGCTGTGTGACATTTTGGTTCTTTGCTTTATGTCTTGCAGTGTGGGTGGTGTGTTATGTGTGTTCTTTACTGTGCATTGTGTGTACTTGATCTGTGTCGCGCTTCTTGGATTTGTTGTTTGCGTAGTGTGGTGTTTGTGTTGTTTGTATATGTTAGTGAATGATTTGTGGTGTTTGTTTTGTGATTCTGTGTGTAATCTGTCTTGCTCTGCTATGTGTGCTGTGTGTCCTTGTGTGTTTTGTGTGGTGATGTCTGTGATCTGTGGGTCTTCTTTATTTCCTGAGTCATGTGTGCTGTCCGTGTTGTGTGTGTTGTGTATGTGCTATATGCGGTATGGGTTCTTTACTGCTTGTTGGGGTACATTGCTCCGTGTACTTTTCTCTGTGTGGCATGCAATGTGTGAGGTGTGTGGTTGTGAGTTGTGTGTTGTGTGCACTGAGAGGTTCTTTGTGTGTTACGTATTTTGTCATTTCTGATGAGCTATCCATTGGTGTTTGAACATGCTGCGTGTTGGTTCTGTGGCTTCCGGTGTCCTGTTTGATGTGAAATGTGTCTGGTCTTTCTGTTGTCTGTTGTGTTATGTACTGTGTTGTATGAATGCTGTCTATATGCTTTCTGTGTGTGACGTATAGGGTAGACGTTGGTTGGTCTGTGTATTTTGAGCACTCTGCGTGATGTTGGTTTTGCGTTGTGTCTGATGTCTTCCGTGAGTGTGCGTGTATTTTTGTCTGTGTGTCTGTGTGTCGTGTTTCATGCTGTCTGCATACGGGTCTGTGTGTGATCTCTATTGCATGCTTGTGGCTGTGTGTGGTGTGCGTAGTGCATTCTCGGTGTGTTGTGTGTGGTTTTGTTGGTTGTGCATGGGTTTGTCCTGAGTTGCCGTCTGTTCTGTGTGTGTATTTGTGATTTGTGTGTGGTTGTGTTAGAGAGGTTGTGTGTGTTTTGCTGTTTGAGTTATGCACGTGATGTGAGATGTGTTGGCTGTGTGCAGTTGTGCTTCTTGAGTATGTCTCATGGTGTGTGCAGTACATAGACTGTGCCATGTTTTCCGTGTGAGTTGTGAGCTGTTATGTGCCCTGAGGTGTGTGGTGTGTATCTTGAGACTCTAGTTTTTTTGTGTTTCTGTGTTGTGTGAGGGTTCTGCACTGTGCTCCCGTGTGAGGATGTATGTGCGGTGTGTGTGCGCATGGCTGTGTGTGTAGCGTGCAGTGATTGAAATGTGTGCTACTTGTCTTCTTTGCTGGTTATGTGTGTTTTGCGTATGGATTTTTGAGTGTTGTGTGTGATTGTGATTTGTGTGTGGTATTCCTTGAGTGGTTGAGTGTGTGTGGTTGTTATGTTTGTGATGTTTGTGATGCATCGTCCGTGTGTGGTTGTGCTTGTTCAGTGTGCCTCATTGTGTGTGCTGCATGTACTCTCGCAAATGTGATTGGTGTGTTGTATGAGAAATCCGCGCTCTGTCCTGACTGGTGTGTGCCCTGTGACTGTTGTGCTGATACTTTTTGAGTTTTGTGTGTGTGTGCATCGTGTAGTGGTGCCCATGTGTGTACATGTGTGTGGGGTGTGTAGTGTGTAAAATGTGTGCTACGTGTGTTTATTTTTGGTTGTGTGTTTTGCGTGTGGTTTTTATTTGTTGTGTTTGTTTTGCATTTGTGATCGTGATACGAGTTTGGCTGTGTTTGAGAGGTTGTGTGTGCAAGTGGTTATGTGTGTGAGGGGAGATGTGTTATCTGTGTGTGGTTTTGCTTGTGTAGTGTGCCTCATAGTGTGTGTGGTGTTCGTAGGGTTAACTGTAGTGTGTGAGAATTGTGTGCCTTTAGGTTCTGCGATGTTTGTGGTGTACGTAGTTTCATATGTGGTGCTGTTTGCGTGTTGAGTTTGTGTGTGTTCTGGTTTGTGGTGTAGACTTGTTTGTTGTCGTTACTCCTTGAGTGTGTGTGGTGTGTGGCTTCATGTGTGGTGTGTAGTGGTTGCGTTGGTGTGTGTGTTGTGTGGTTAATGGTGGGTGTTGAGGGTGTTATGAGCTGTGGTATTTAATTTGTGTGTGATGTTTGTGTGTGTTGTGTGATGTGCTGTTCTGTGATTTGTGTATTATGTTGTGTGTTTTGCTGATGTATTGATGTGTTTCTTATTGTGTGTGTGTTGTGAGTGCGACATTTGTATTGTGCATTTTTCTGTGTGGTGTTTTGTGTTTGTTGGGTTTAGTGTTATGTGTGAAGTGCATTTTTTGTCTTTTGCGTATATTTGAGGGCGTTTATGTGGTGTTTGTGGTGTGATTGTGTGTGTATTCTGTGTTGTGTTACATGTTTCGTGCTGTGTTACTGTGTGTTTCATGCTGTGATGCTTGAGCTCTGTTGATTTAATGTGTGTGGCGCTGTTTATGTGGTTGTGTGTGTGTCTGTTTCCTGTGCGCTGTGTTGTGTTCTTTCTGTGCTGCGACTGTTGTGCATGTGATGGGTGCAGTTTGGGTACTGTGTTGTTTGTAGTGCGTGTTCTTCGTGTATTGCGCTGTGGAGTTGTGTGTACTGGGGTGGTTGTGGATCCCTCTGTGTTGGGTGTTGTGTGCTTGGAGTGTGTGTCTGTGTGTTGTATGTTTGGCCTCTCTTGCGTAGCGTGTTGTGTTCGTGGTCGGGAATGTTATTTGCTCTGTGTGTGGTTTCCTGTTTCAGGTTTAGTGTGTGATGTGACCGCACGTTGTTGCGCGAAGTGCAACGTACTGAGTTCTCAGCTGCATGTGTGCTGCGTGTGTTCTTTTCCGTTTTCCGTGTTGTGCGTGTGTTGTGTCATCTGTGTGTTTTCCATGTTGTTACAGATATTCATTGTGTGCTGTGTTGTATACGCTTTCTACATGTGTGTTCAGTGCTTTGCATTGTGTGTCCTGTGAGGACCTGTGTGCTGTACGTTTTATGTGTGTTTTGTGTGATGTGTGTAGTGTGTGAAACGTGTGCTTCATAAATTCGTTGTTCTTTTTGTTGTGGTTTGTGTATTTTTTCAATGTCATTTTCCATGCGTTGTGTGTAGTGTGTGTTCTTTCTGTGCGATTGTGATTGCTTGTGTGTGTGTTGGACAGGTTGTGTGTGTGGTTGGCTGTTTGAGTAATGAGTGTAATTTGTGATCTGTGTACTGTGTGTGGTCACGCTTGGTGAGTGTGCCTCACTGTGTGTGTTCTGTTTAGTCTGCGAAACGTGGTTCACGTGCATTTCGTGGAGACATGTGCTTGGTGCGTGTGGGGTTTAATTGTTTAGTGTGATGTACTGTTTGTGTGTTGAGAGGTTGTATGTAAACTGGTTTTGCGTGTTGTGTGTGCACTGTGTCTGTGTTGTTATGAGTTCTGCTGGTGCATTCTGTGTGTTCTGCGTGTCTGTGTTGTATGTCCTGTGTGTGTCATTTTATATGTATTGTGTGGTTTGTGTAGTATGGAGAGTGTGTTGTTTGTGCTAGCTGTTGTGATATACATTTTGTGTGCGTTGTGTGCTGTGTGACATTTTGGTTCTTTGCTTTATGTCTTGCAGTGTGGGTGGTGTGTTATGTGTGTTCTTTACTGTGCATTGTGTGTACTTGATCTGTGTCGCGCTTCTTGGATTTGTTGTTTGCGTAGTGTGGTGTTTGTGTTGTTTGTATATGTTAGTGAATGATTTGTGGTGTTTGTTTTGTGATTCTGTGTGTAATCTGTCTTGCTCTGCTATGTGTGCTGTGTGTCCTTGTGTGTTTTGTGTGGTGATGTCTGTGATCTGTGGGTCTTCTTTATTTCCTGAGTCATGTGTGCTGTCCGTGTTGTGTGTGTTGTGTATGTGCTATATGCGGTATGGGTTCTTTACTGCTTGTTGGGGTACATTGCTCCGTGTACTTTTCTCTGTGTGGCATGCAATGTGTGAGGTGTGTGGTTGTGAGTTGTGTGTTGTGTGCACTGAGAGGTTCTTTGTGTGTTACGTATTTTGTCATTTCTGATGAGCTATCCATTGGTGTTTGAACATGCTGCGTGTTGGTTCTGTGGCTTCCGGTGTCCTGTTTGATGTGAAATGTGTCTGGTCTTTCTGTTGTCTGTTGTGTTATGTACTGTGTTGTATGAATGCTGTCTATATGCTTTCTGTGTGTGACGTATAGGGTAGACGTTGGTTGGTCTGTGTATTTTGAGCACTCTGCGTGATGTTGGTTTTGCGTTGTGTCTGATGTCTTCCGTGAGTGTGCGTGTATTTTTGTCTGTGTGTCTGTGTGTCGTGTTTCATGCTGTCTGCATACGGGTCTGTGTGTGATCTCTATTGCATGCTTGTGGCTGTGTGTGGTGTGCGTAGTGCATTCTCGGTGTGTTGTGTGTGGTTTTGTTGGTTGTGCATGGGTTTGTCCTGAGTTGCCGTCTGTTCTGTGTGTGTATTTGTGATTTGTGTGTGGTTGTGTTAGAGAGGTTGTGTGTGTTTTGCTGTTTGAGTTATGCACGTGATGTGAGATGTGTTGGCTGTGTGCAGTTGTGCTTCTTGAGTATGTCTCATGGTGTGTGCAGTACATAGACTGTGCCATGTTTTCCGTGTGAGTTGTGAGCTGTTATGTGCCCTGAGGTGTGTGGTGTGTATCTTGAGACTCTAGTTTTTTTGTGTTTCTGTGTTGTGTGAGGGTTCTGCACTGTGCTCCCGTGTGAGGATGTATGTGCGGTGTGTGTGCGCATGGCTGTGTGTGTAGCGTGCAGTGATTGAAATGTGTGCTACTTGTCTTCTTTGCTGGTTATGTGTGTTTTGCGTATGGATTTTTGAGTGTTGTGTGTGATTGTGATTTGTGTGTGGTATTCCTTGAGTGGTTGAGTGTGTGTGGTTGTTATGTTTGTGATGTTTGTGATGCATCGTCCGTGTGTGGTTGTGCTTGTTCAGTGTGCCTCATTGTGTGTGCTGCATGTACTCTCGCAAATGTGATTGGTGTGTTGTATGAGAAATCCGCGCTCTGTCCTGACTGGTGTGTGCCCTGTGACTGTTGTGCTGATACTTTTTGAGTTTTGTGTGTGTGTGCATCGTGTAGTGGTGCCCATGTGTGTACATGTGTGTGGGGTGTGTAGTGTGTAAAATGTGTGCTACGTGTGTTTATTTTTGGTTGCGTGTTTTGCGTGTGGTTTTTATTTGTTGTGTTTGTTTTGCATTTGTGATCGTGATACGAGTTTGGCTGTGTTTGAGAGGTTGTGTGTGCAAGTGGTTATGTGTGTGAGGGGAGATGTGTTATCTGTGTGTGGTTTTGCTTGTGTAGTGTGCCTCATAGTGTGTGTGGTGTTCGTAGGGTTAACTGTAGTGTGTGAGAATTGTGTGCCTTTAGGTTCTGCGATGTTTGTGGTGTACGTAGTTTCATATGTGGTGCTGTTTGCGTGTTGAGTTTGTGTGTGTTCTGGTTTGTGGTGTAGACTTGTTTGTTGTCGTTACTCCTTGAGTGTGTGTGGTGTGTGGCTTCATGTGTGGTGTGTAGTGGTTGCGTTGGTCTGTGTGTTGTGTGGTTAATGGTGGGTGTTGAGGGTGTTATGAGCTGTGGTATTTAATTTGTGTGTGATGTTTGTGTGTGTTGTGTGATGTGCTGTTCTGTGATTTGTGTATTATGTTGTGTGTTTTGCTGATGTATTGATGTGTTTCTTATTGTGTGTGTGTTGTGAGTGCGACATTTGTATTGTGCATTTTTCTGTGTGGTGTTTTGTGTTTGTTGGGTTTAGTGTTATGTGTGAAGTGCATTTTTTGTCTTTTGCGTATATTTGAGGGCGTTTATGTGGTGTTTGTGGTGTGATTGTGTGTGTATTCTGTGTTGTGTTACATGTTTCGTGCTGTGTTACTGTGTGTTTCATGCTGTGATGCTTGAGCTCTGTTGATTTAATGTGTGTGGCGCTGTTTATGTGGTTGTGTGTGTGTCTGTTTCCTGTGCGCTGTGTTGTGTTCTTTCTGTGCTGCGACTGTTGTGCATGTGATGGGTGCAGTTTGGGTACTGTGTTGTTTGTAGTGCGTGTTCTTCGTGTATTGCGCTGTGGAGTTGTGTGTACTGGGGTGGTTGTGGATCCCTCTGTGTTGGGTGTTGTGTGCTTGGAGTGTGTGTCTGTGTGTTGTATGTTTGGCCTCTCTTGCGTAGCGTGTTGTGTTCGTGGTCGGGAATGTTATTTGCTCTGTGTGTGGTTTCCTGTTTCAGGTTTAGTGTGTGATGTGACCGCACGTTGTTGCGCGAAGTGCAACGTACTGAGTTCTCAGCTGCATGTGTGCTGCGTGTGTTCTTTTCCGTTTTCCGTGTTGTGCGTGTGTTGTGTCATCTGTGTGTTTTCCATGTTGTTACAGATATTCATTGTGTGCTGTGTTGTATACGCTTTCTACATGTGTGTTCAGTGCTTTGCATTGTGTGTCCTGTGAGGACCTGTGTGCTGTACGTTTTATGTGTGTTTTGTGTGATGTGTGTAGTGTGTGAAACGTGTGCTTCATAAATTCGTTGTTCTTTGTGTTGTGGTTTGTGTATTTTTTCAATGTCATTTTCCATGCGTTGTGTGTAGTGTGTGTTCTTTCTGTGCGATTGTGATTGCTTGTGTGTGTGTTGGACAGGTTGTGTGTGTGGGTGGCTGTTTGAGTAATGAGTGTAATTTGTGATCTGTGTACTGTGTGTGGTCACGCTTGGTGAGTGTGCCTCACTGTGTGTGTTCTGTTTAGTCTGCGAAACGTGGTTCACGTGCATTTCGTGGAGACATGTGCTTGGTGCGTGTGGGGTTTACTTGTTTAGTGTGATGTACTGTTTGTGTGTTGAGAGGTTGTATGTAAACTGGTTTTGCGTGTTGTGTGTGCACTGTGTCTGTGTTGTTATGAGTTCTGCTGGTGCATTCTGTGTGTTCTGCGTGTCTGTGTTGTATGTCCTGTGTGTGTCATTTTATATGTATTGTGTGGTTTGTGTAGTATGGAGAGTGTGTTGTTTGTGCTAGCTGTTGTGATATACATTTTGTGTGCGTTGTGTGCTGTGTGACATTTTGGTTCTTTGCTTTATGTCTTGCAGTGTGGGTGGTGTGTTATGTGTGTTCTTTACTGTGCATTGTGTGTACTTGATCTGTGTCGCGCTTCTTGGATTTGTTGTTTGCGTAGTGTGGTGTTTGTGTTGTTTGTATATGTTAGTGAATGATGTGTGGTGTTTGTTTTGTGATTCTGTGTGTAATCTGTCTTGCTCTGCTATGTGTGCTGTGTGTCCTTGTGTGTTTTGTGTGGTGATGTCTGTGATCTGTGGGTCTTCTTTATTTCCTGAGTCATGTGTGCTGTCCGTGTTGTGTGTGTTGTGTATGTGCTATATGCGGTATGGGTTCTTTACTGCTTGTTGGGGTACATTGCTCCGTGTACTTTTCTCTGTGTGGCATGCAATGTGTGAGGTGTGTGGTTGTGAGTTGTGTGTTGTGTGCACTGAGAGGTTCTTTGTGTGTTACGTATTTTGTCATTTCTGATGAGCTATCCATTGGTGTTTGAACATGCTGCGTGTTGGTTCTGTGGCTTCCGGTGTCCTGTTTGATGTGAAATGTGTCTGGTCTTTCTGTTGTCTGTTGTGTTATGTACTGTGTTGTATGAATGCTGTCTATATGCTTTCTGTGTGTGACGTATAGGGTAGACGTTGGTTGGTCTGTGTATTTTGAGCACTCTGCGTGATGTTGGTTTTGCGTTGTGTCTGATGTCTTCCGTGAGTGTGCGTGTATTTTTGTCTGTGTGTCTGTGTGTCGTGTTTCATGCTGTCTGCATACGGGTCTGTGTGTGATCTCTATTGCATGCTTGTGGCTGTGTGTGGTGTGCGTAGTGCATTCTCGGTGTGTTGTGTGTGGTTTTGTTGGTTGTGCATGGGTTTGTCCTGAGTTGCCGTCTGTTCTGTGTGTGTATTTGTGATTTGTGTGTGGTTGTGTTAGAGAGGTTGTGTGTGTTTTGCTGTTTGAGTTATGCACGTGATGTGAGATGTGTTGGCTGTGTGCAGTTGTGCTTCTTGAGTATGTCTCATGGTGTGTGCAGTACATAGACTGTGCCATGTTTTCCGTGTGAGTTGTGAGCTGTTATGTGCCCTGAGGTGTGTGGTGTGTATCTTGAGACTCTAGTTTTTTTGTGTTTCTGTGTTGTGTGAGGGTTCTGCACTGTGCTCCCGTGTGAGGATGTATGTGCGGTGTGTGTGCGCATGGCTGTGTGTGTAGCGTGCAGTGATTGAAATGTGTGCTACTTGTCTTCTTTGCTGGTTATGTGTGTTTTGCGTATGGATTTTTGAGTGTTGTGTGTGATTGTGATTTGTGTGTGGTATTCCTTGAGTGGTTGAGTGTGTGTGGTTGTTATGTTTGTGATGTTTGTGATGCATCGTCCGTGTGTGGTTGTGCTTGTTCAGTGTGCCTCATTGTGTGTGCTGCATGTACTCTCGCAAATGTGATTGGTGTGTTGTATGAGAAATCCGCGCTCTGTCCTGACTGGTGTGTGCCCTGTGACTGTTGTGCTGATACTTTTTGAGTTTTGTGTGTGTGTGCATCGTGTAGTGGTGCCCATGTGTGTACATGTGTGTGGGGTGTGTAGTGTGTAAAATGTGTGCTACGTGTGTTTATTTTTGGTTGTGTGTTTTGCGTGTGGTTTTTATTTGTTGTGTTTGTTTTGCATTTGTGATCGTGATACGAGTTTGGCTGTGTTTGAGAGGTTGTGTGTGCAAGTGGTTATGTGTGTGAGGGGAGATGTGTTATCTGTGTGTGGTTTTGCTTGTGTAGTGTGCCTCATAGTGTGTGTGGTGTTCGTAGGGTTAACTGTAGTGTGTGAGAATTGTGTGCCTTTAGGTTCTGCGATGTTTGTGGTGTACGTAGTTTCATATGTGGTGCTGTTTGCGTGTTGAGTTTGTGTGTGTTCTGGTTTGTGGTGTAGACTTGTTTGTTGTCGTTACTCCTTGAGTGTGTGTGGTGTGTGGCTTCATGTGTGGTGTGTAGTGGTTGCGTTGGTCTGTGTGTTGTGTGGTTAATGGTGGGTGTTGAGGGTGTTATGAGCTGTGGTATTTAATTTGTGTGTGATGTTTGTGTGTGTTGTGTGATGTGCTGTTCTGTGATTTGTGTATTATGTTCTGTGTTTTGCTGATGTATTGATGTGTTTCTTATTGTGTGTGTGTTGTGAGTGCGACATTTGTATTGTGCATTTTTCTGTGTGGTGTTTTGTGTTTGTTGGGTTTAGTGTTATGTGTGAAGTGCATTTTTTGTCTTTTGCGTATATTTGAGGGCGTTTATGTGGTGTTTGTGGTGTGATTGTGTGTGTATTCTGTGTTGTGTTACATGTTTCGTGCTGTGTTACTGTGTGTTTCATGCTGTGATGCTTGAGCTCTGTTGATTTAATGTGTGTGGCGCTGTTTATGTGGTTGTGTGTGTGTCTGTTTCCTGTGCGCTGTGTTGTGTTCTTTCTGTGCTGCGACTGTTGTGCATGTGATGGGTGCAGTTTGGGTACTGTGTTGTTTGTAGTGCGTGTTCTTCGTGTATTGCGCTGTGGAGTTGTGTGTACTGGGGTGGTTGTGGATCCCTCTGTGTTGGGTGTTGTGTGCTTGGAGTGTGTGTCTGTGTGTTGTATGTTTGGCCTCTCTTGCGTAGCGTGTTGTGTTCGTGGTCGGGAATGTTATTTGCTCTGTGTGTGGTTTCCTGTTTCAGGTTTAGTGTGTGATGTGACCGCACGTTGTTGCGCGAAGTGCAACGTACTGAGTTCTCAGCTGCATGTGTGCTGCGTGTGTTCTTTTCCGTTTTCCGTGTTGTGCGTGTGTTGTGTCATCTGTGTGTTTTCCATGTTGTTACAGATATTCATTGTGTGCTGTGTTGTATACGCTTTCTACATGTGTGTTCAGTGCTTTGCATTGTGTGTCCTGTGAGGACCTGTGTGCTGTACGTTTTATGTGTGTTTTGTGTGATGTGTGTAGTGTGTGAAACGTGTGCTTCATAAATTCGTTGTTCTTTTTGTTGTGGTTTGTGTATTTTTTCAATGTCATTTTCCATGCGTTGTGTGTAGTGTGTGTTCTTTCTGTGCGATTGTGATTGTTTGTGTGTGTGCTGGACAGGTTGTGTGTGTGGTTGGCTGTTTGAGTAATGAGTGTAATTTGTGATCTGTGTACTGTGTGTGGTCACGCTTGGTGAGTGTGCCTCACTGTGTGTGTTCTGTTTAGTCTGCGAAACGTGGTTCACGTGCATTTCGTGGAGACATGTGCTTGGTGCGTGTGGGGTTTACTTGTTTAGTGTGATGTACTGTTTGTGTGTTGAGAGGTTGTATGTAAACTGGTTTTGCGTGTTGTGTGTGCACTGTGTCTGTGTTGTTATGAGTTCTGCTGGTGCATTCTGTGTGTTCTGCGTGTCTGTGTTGTATGTCCTGTGTGTGTCATTTTATATGTATTGTGTGGTTTGTGTAGTATGGAGAGTGTGTTGTTTGTGCTAGCTGTTGTGATATACATTTTGTGTGCGTTGTGTGCTGTGTGACATTTTGGTTCTTTGCTTTATGTCTTGCAGTGTGGGTGGTGTGTTATGTGTGTTCTTTACTGTGCATTGTGTGTACTTGATCTGTGTCGCGCTTCTTGGATTTGTTGTTTGCGTAGTGTGGTGTTTGTGTTGTTTGTATATGTTAGTGAATGATTTGTGGTGTTTGTTTTGTGATTCTGTGTGTAATCTGTCTTGCTCTGCTATGTGTGCTGTGTGTCCTTGTGTGTTTTGTGTGGTGATGTCTGTGATCTGTGGGTCTTCTTTATTTCCTGAGTCATGTGTGCTGTCCGTGTTGTGTGTGTTGTGTATGTGCTATATGCGGTATGGGTTCTTTACTGCTTGTTGGGGTACATTGCTCCGTGTACTTTTCTCTGTGTGGCATGCAATGTGTGAGGTGTGTGGTTGTGAGTTGTGTGTTGTGTGCACTGAGAGGTTCTTTGTGTGTTACGTATTTTGTCATTTCTGATGAGCTATCCATTGGTGTTTGAACATGCTGCGTGTTGGTTCTGTGGCTTCCGGTGTCCTGTTTGATGTGAAATGTGTCTGGTCTTTCTGTTGTCTGTTGTGTTATGTACTGTGTTGTATGAATGCTGTCTATATGCTTTCTGTGTGTGACGTATAGGGTAGACGTTGGTTGGTCTGTGTATTTTGAGCACTCTGCGTGATGTTGGTTTTGCGTTGTGTCTGATGTCTTCCGTGAGTGTGCGTGTATTTTTGTCTGTGTGTCTGTGTGTCGTGTTTCATGCTGTCTGCATACGGGTCTGTGTGTGATCTCTATTGCATGCTTGTGGCTGTGTGTGGTGTGCGTAGTGCATTCTCGGTGTGTTGTGTGTGGTTTTGTTGGTTGTGCATGGGTTTGTCCTGAGTTGCCGTCTGTTCTGTGTGTGTATTTGTGATTTGTGTGTGGTTGTGTTAGAGAGGTTGTGTGTGTTTTGCTGTTTGAGTTATGCACGTGATGTGAGATGTGTTGGCTGTGTGCAGTTGTGCTTCTTGAGTATGTCTCATGGTGTGTGCAGTACATAGACTGTGCCATGTTTTCCGTGTGAGTTGTGAGCTGTTATGTGCCCTGAGGTGTGTGGTGTGTATCTTGAGACTCTAGTTTTTTTGTGTTTCTGTGTTGTGTGAGGGTTCTGCACTGTGCTCCCGTGTGAGGATGTATGTGCGGTGTGTGTGCGCATGGCTGTGTGTGTAGCGTGCAGTGATTGAAATGTGTGCTACTTGTCTT
Organism: Manis javanica; assembly: GCF_040802235.1. Lineage (NCBI taxonomy): Eukaryota > Metazoa > Chordata > Mammalia > Pholidota > Manidae > Manis > Manis javanica. The sequence continues at coordinate 25,372 of NW_027332196.1, read as the reverse complement.
CTTTGCTGGTTATGTGTGTTTTGCGTATGGATTTTTGAGTGTTGTGTGTGATTGTGATTTGTGTGTGGTATTCCTTGAGTGGTTGAGTGTGTGTGGTTGTTATGTTTGTGATGTTTGTGATGCATCGTCCGTGTGTGGTTGTGCTTGTTCAGTGTGCCTCATTGTGTGTGCTGCATGTACTCTCGCAAATGTGATTGGTGTGTTGTATGAGAAATCCGCGCTCTGTCCTGACTGGTGTGTGCCCTGTGACTGTTGTGCTGATACTTTTTGAGTTTTGTGTGTGTGTGCATCGTGTAGTGGTGCCCATGTGTGTACATGTGTGTGGGGTGTGTAGTGTGTAAAATGTGTGCTACGTGTGTTTATTTTTGGTTGCGTGTTTTGCGTGTGGTTTTTATTTGTTGTGTTTGTTTTGCATTTGTGATCGTGATACGAGTTTGGCTGTGTTTGAGAGGTTGTGTGTGCAAGTGGTTATGTGTGTGAGGGGAGATGTGTTATCTGTGTGTGGTTTTGCTTGTGTAGTGTGCCTCATAGTGTGTGTGGTGTTCGTAGGGTTAACTGTAGTGTGTGAGAATTGTGTGCCTTTAGGTTCTGCGATGTTTGTGGTGTACGTAGTTTCATATGTGGTGCTGTTTGCGTGTTGAGTTTGTGTGTGTTCTGGTTTGTGGTGTAGACTTGTTTGTTGTCGTTACTCCTTGAGTGTGTGTGGTGTGTGGCTTCATGTGTGGTGTGTAGTGGTTGCGTTGGTCTGTGTGTTGTGTGGTTAATGGTGGGTGTTGAGGGTGTTATGAGCTGTGGTATTTAATTTGTGTGTGATGTTTGTGTGTGTTGTGTGATGTGCTGTTCTGTGATTTGTGTATTATGTTGTGTGTTTTGCTGATGTATTGATGTGTTTCTTATTGTGTGTGTGTTGTGAGTGCGACATTTGTATTGTGCATTTTTCTGTGTGGTGTTTTGTGTTTGTTGGGTTTAGTGTTATGTGTGAAGTGCATTTTTTGTCTTTTGCGTATATTTGAGGGCGTTTATGTGGTGTTTGTGGTGTGATTGTGTGTGTATTCTGTGTTGTGTTACATGTTTCGTGCTGTGTTACTGTGTGTTTCATGCTGTGATGCTTGAGCTCTGTTGATTTAATGTGTGTGGCGCTGTTTATGTGGTTGTGTGTGTGTCTGTTTCCTGTGCGCTGTGTTGTGTTCTTTCTGTGCTGCGACTGTTGTGCATGTGATGGGTGCAGTTTGGGTACTGTGTTGTTTGTAGTGCGTGTTCTTCGTGTATTGCGCTGTGGAGTTGTGTGTACTGGGGTGGTTGTGGATCCCCCTGTGTTGGGTGTTGTGTGCTTGGAGTGTGTGTCTGTGTGTTGTATGTTTGGCCTCTCTTGCGTAGCGTGTTGTGTTCGTGGTCGGGAATGTTATTTGCTCTGTGTGTGGTTTCCTGTTTCAGGTTTAGTGTGTGATGTGACCGCACGTTGTTGCGCGAAGTGCAACGTACTGAGTTCTCAGCTGCATGTGTGCTGCGTGTGTTCTTTTCCGTTTTCCGTGTTGTGCGTGTGTTGTGTCATCTGTGTGTTTTCCATGTTGTTACAGATATTCATTGTGTGCTGTGTTGTATACGCTTTCTACATGTGTGTTCAGTGCTTTGCATTGTGTGTCCTGTGAGGACCTGTGTGCTGTACGTTTTATGTGTGTTTTGTGTGATGTGTGTAGTGTGTGAAACGTGTGCTTCATAAATTCGTTGTTCTTTTTGTTGTGGTTTGTGTATTTTTTCAATGTCATTTTCCATGCGTTGTGTGTAGTGTGTGTTCTTTCTGTGCGATTGTGATTGTTTGTGTGTGTGCTGGACAGGTTGTGTGTGTGGTTGGCTGTTTGAGTAATGAGTGTAATTTGTGATCTGTGTACTGTGTGTGGTCACGCTTGGTGAGTGTGCCTCACTGTGTGTGTTCTGTTTAGTCTGCGAAACGTGGTTCACGTGCATTTCGTGGAGACATGTGCTTGGTGCGTGTGGGGTTTACTTGTTTAGTGTGATGTACTGTTTGTGTGTTGAGAGGTTGTATGTAAACTGGTTTTGCGTGTTGTGTGTGCACTGTGTCTGTGTTGTTATGAGTTCTGCTGGTGCATTCTGTGTGTTCTGCGTGTCTGTGTTGTATGTCCTGTGTGTGTCATTTTATATGTATTGTGTGGTTTGTGTAGTATGGAGAGTGTGTTGTTTGTGCTAGCTGTTGTGATATACATTTTGTGTGCGTTGTGTGCTGTGTGACATTTTGGTTCTTTGCTTTATGTCTTGCAGTGTGGGTGGTGTGTTATGTGTGTTCTTTACTGTGCATTGTGTGTACTTGATCTGTGTCGCGCTTCTTGGATTTGTTGTTTGCGTAGTGTGGTGTTTGTGTTGTTTGTATATGTTAGTGAATGATTTGTGGTGTTTGTTTTGTGATTCTGTGTGTAATCTGTCTTGCTCTGCTATGTGTGCTGTGTGTCCTTGTGTGTTTTGTGTGGTGATGTCTGTGATCTGTGGGTCTTCTTTATTTCCTGAGTCATGTGTGCTGTCCGTGTTGTGTGTGTTGTGTATGTGCTATATGCGGTATGGGTTCTTTACTGCTTGTTGGGGTACATTGCTCCGTGTACTTTTCTCTGTGTGGCATGCAATGTGTGAGGTGTGTGGTTGTGAGTTGTGTGTTGTGTGCACTGAGAGGTTCTTTGTGTGTTACGTATTTTGTCATTTCTGATGAGCTATCCATTGGTGTTTGAACATGCTGCGTGTTGGTTCTGTGGCTTCCGGTGTCCTGTTTGATGTGAAATGTGTCTGGTCTTTCTGTTGTCTGTTGTGTTATGTACTGTGTTGTATGAATGCTGTCTATATGCTTTCTGTGTGTGACGTATAGGGTAGACGTTGGTTGGTCTGTGTATTTTGAGCACTCTGCGTGATGTTGGTTTTGCGTTGTGTCTGATGTCTTCCGTGAGTGTGCGTGTATTTTTGTCTGTGTGTCTGTGTGTCGTGTTTCATGCTGTCTGCATACGGGTCTGTGTGTGATCTCTATTGCATGCTTGTGGCTGTGTGTGGTGTGCGTAGTGCATTCTCGGTGTGTTGTGTGTGGTTTTGTTGGTTGTGCATGGGTTTGTCCTGAGTTGCCGTCTGTTTTGTGTGTGTATTTGTGATTTGTGTGTGGTTGTGTTAGAGAGGTTGTGTGTGTTTTGCTGTTTGAGTTATGCACGTGATGTGAGATGTGTTGGCTGTGTGCAGTTGTGCTTCTTGAGTATGTCTCATGGTGTGTGCAGTACATAGACTGTGCCATGTTTTCCGTGTGAGTTGTGAGCTGTTATGTGCCCTGAGGTGTGTGGTGTGTATCTTGAGACTCTAGTTTTTTTGTGTTTCTGTGTTGTGTGAGGGTTCTGCACTGTGCTCCCGTGTGAGGATGTATGTGCGGTGTGTGTGCGCATGGCTGTGTGTGTAGCGTGCAGTGATTGAAATGTGTGCTACTTGTCTTCTTTGCTGGTTATGTGTGTTTTGCGTATGGATTTTTGAGTGTTGTGTGTGATTGTGATTTGTGTGTGGTATTCCTTGAGTGGTTGAGTGTGTGTGGTTGTTATGTTTGTGATGTTTGTGATGCATCGTCCGTGTGTGGTTGTGCTTGTTCAGTGTGCCTCATTGTGTGTGCTGCATGTACTCTCGCAAATGTGATTGGTGTGTTGTATGAGAAATCCGCGCTCTGTCCTGACTGGTGTGTGCCCTGTGACTGTTGTGCTGATACTTTTTGAGTTTTGTGTGTGTGTGCATCGTGTAGTGGTGCCCATGTGTGTACATGTGTGTGGGGTGTGTAGTGTGTAAAATGTGTGCTACGTGTGTTTATTTTTGGTTGCGTGTTTTGCGTGTGGTTTTTATTTGTTGTGTTTGTTTTGCATTTGTGATCGTGATACGAGTTTGGCTGTGTTTGAGAGGTTGTGTGTGCAAGTGGTTATGTGTGTGAGGGGAGATGTGTTATCTGTGTGTGGTTTTGCTTGTGTAGTGTGCCTCATAGTGTGTGTGGTGTTCGTAGGGTTAACTGTAGTGTGTGAGAATTGTGTGCCTTTAGGTTCTGCGATGTTTGTGGTGTACGTAGTTTCATATGTGGTGCTGTTTGCGTGTTGAGTTTGTGTGTGTTCTGGTTTGTGGTGTAGACTTGTTTGTTGTCGTTACTCCTTGAGTGTGTGTGGTGTGTGGCTTCATGTGTGGTGTGTAGTGGTTGCGTTGGTCTGTGTGTTGTGTGGTTAATGGTGGGTGTTGAGGGTGTTATGAGCTGTGGTATTTAATTTGTGTGTGATGTTTGTGTGTGTTGTGTGATGTGCTGTTCTGTGATTTGTGTATTATGTTGTGTGTTTTGCTGATGTATTGATGTGTTTCTTATTGTGTGTGTGTTGTGAGTGCGACATTTGTATTGTGCATTTTTCTGTGTGGTGTTTTGTGTTTGTTGGGTTTAGTGTTATGTGTGAAGTGCATTTTTTGTCTTTTGCGTATATTTGAGGGCGTTTATGTGGTGTTTGTGGTGTGATTGTGTGTGTATTCTGTGTTGTGTTACATGTTTCGTGCTGTGTTACTGTGTGTTTCATGCTGTGATGCTTGAGCTCTGTTGATTTAATGTGTGTGGCGCTGTTTATGTGGTTGTGTGTGTGTCTGTTTCCTGTGCGCTGTGTTGTGTTCTTTCTGTGCTGCGAGTGTTGTGCATGTGATGGGTGCAGTTTGGGTACTGTGTTGTTTGTAGTGCGTGTTCTTCGTGTATTGCGCTGTGGAGTTGTGTGTACTGGGGTGGTTGTGGATCCCTCTGTGTTGGGTGTTGTGTGCTTGGAGTGTGTGTCTGTGTGTTGTATGTTTGGCCTCTCTTGCGTAGCGTGTTGTGTTCGTGGTCGGGAATGTTATTTGCTCTGTGTGTGGTTTCCTGTTTCAGGTTTAGTGTGTGATGTGACCGCACGTTGTTGCGCGAAGTGCAACGTACTGAGTTCTCAGCTGCATGTGTGCTGCGTGTGTTCTTTTCCGTTTTCCGTGTTGTGCGTGTGTTGTGTCATCTGTGTGTTTTCCATGTTGTTACAGATATTCATTGTGTGCTGTGTTGTATACGCTTTCTACATATGTGTTCAGTGCTTTGCATTGTGTGTCCTGTGAGGACCTGTGTGCTGTACGTTTTATGTGTGTTTTGTGTGATGTGTGTAGTGTGTGAAACGTGTGCTTCATAAATTCGTTGTTCTTTTTGTTGTGGTTTGCGTATTTTTTCAATGTCATTTTCCATGCGTTGTGTGTAGTGTGTGTTCTTTGTGTGCGATTGTGATTGTTTGTGTGTGTGTTGGACAGGTTGTGTGTGTGGTTGGCTGTTTGAGTAATGAGTGTAATTTGTGATCTGTGTACTGTGTGTGGTCACGCTTGGTGAGTGTGCCTCACTGTGTGTGTTCTGTTTAGTCTGCGAAACGTGGTTCACGTGCATTTCGTGGAGACATGTGCTTGGTGCGTGTGGGGTTTACTTGTTTAGTGTGATGTACTGTTTGTGTGTTGAGAGGTTGTATGTAAACTGGTTTTGCGTGTTGTGTGTGCACTGTGTCTGTGTTGTTATGAGTTCTGCTGGTGCATTCTGTGTGTTCTGCGTGTCTGTGTTGTATGTCCTGTGTGTGTCATTTTATATGTATTGTATGGTTTGTGTAGTATGGAGAGTGTGTTGTTTGTGCTAGCTGTTGTGATATACATTTTGTGTGCGTTGTGTGCTGTGTGACATTTTGGTTCTTTGCTTTATGTCTTGCAGTGTGGGTGGTGTGTTATGTGTGTTCTTTACTGTGCATTGTGTGTACTTGATCTGTGTCGCGCTTCTTGGATTTGTTGTTTGCGTAGTGTGGTGTTTGTGTTGTTTGTATATGTTAGTGAATGATTTGTGGTGTTTGTTTTGTGATTCTGTGTGTAGTCTGTCTTGCTCTGCTATGTGTGCTGTGTGTCCTTGTGTGTTTTGTGTGGTGATGTCTGTGATCTGTGGGTCTTCTTTATTTCCTGAGTCATGTGTGCTGTCCGTGTTGTGTGTGTTGTGTATGTGCTATATGCGGTATGGGTTCTTTACTGCTTGTTGGGGTACATTGCTCCGTGTACTTTTCTCTGTGTGGCATGCAATGTGTGAGGTGTGTGGTTGTGAGTTGTGTGTTGTGTGCACTGAGAGGTTCTTTGTGTGTTACGTATTTTGTCATTTCTGATGAGCTATCCATTGGTGTTTGAACATGCTGCGTGTTGGTTCTGTGGCTTCCGGTGTCCTGTTTGATGTGAAATGTGTCTGGTCTTTCTGTTGTCTGTTGTGTTATGTACTGTGTTGTATGAATGCTGTCTATATGCTTTCTGTGTGTGACGTATAGGGTAGACGTTGGTTGGTCTGTGTATTTTGAGCACTCTGCGTGATGTTGGTTTTGCGTTGTGTCTGATGTCTTCCGTGAGTGTGCGTGTATTTTTGTCTGTGTGTCTGTGTGTCGTGTTTCATGCTGTCTGCTTACGGGTCTGTGTGTGATCTCTATTGCATGCTTGTGGCTGTGTGTGGTGTGCGTAGTGCATTCTCGGTGTGTTGTGTGTGGTTTTGTTGGTTGTGCATGGGTTTGTCCTGAGTTGCCGTCTGTTCTGTGTGTGTATTTGTGATTTGTGTGTGGTTGTGTTAGAGAGGTTGTGTGTGTTTTGCTGTTTGAGTTATGCACGTGATGTGAGATGTGTTGGCTGTGTGCAGTTGTGCTTCTTGAGTATGTCTCATGGTGTGTGCAGTACATAGACTGTGCCATGTTTTCCGTGTGAGTTGTGAGCTGTTATGTGCCCTGAGGTGTGTGGTGTGTATCTTGAGACTCTAGTTTTTTTGTGTTTCTGTGTTGTGTGAGGGTTCTGCACTGTGCTCCCGTGTGAGGATGTATGTGCGGTGTGTGTGCGCATGGCTGTGTGTGTAGCGTGCAGTGATTGAAATGTGTGCTACTTGTCTTCTTTGCTGGTTATGTGTGTTTTGCGTATGGATTTTTGAGTGTTGTGTGTGATTGTGATTTGTGTGTGGTATTCCTTGAGTGGTTGAGTGTGTGTGGTTGTTATGTTTGTGATGTTTGTGATGCATCGTCCGTGTGTGGTTGTGCTTGTTCAGTGTGCCTCATTGTGTGTGCTGCATGTACTCTCGCAAATGTGATTGGTGTGTTGTATGAGAAATCCGCGCTCTGTCCTGACTGGTGTGTGCCCTGTGACTGTTGTGCTGATACTTTTTGAGTTTTGTGTGTGTGTGCATCGTGTAGTGGTGCCCATGTGTGTACATGTGTGTGGGGTGTGTAGTGTGTAAAATGTGTGCTACGTGTGTTTATTTTTGGTTGTGTGTTTTGCGTGTGGTTTTTATTTGTTGTGTTTGTTTTGCATTTGTGATCGTGATACGAGTTTGGCTGTGTTTGAGAGGTTGTGTGTGCAAGTGGTTATGTGTGTGAGGGGAGATGTGTTATCTGTGTGTGGTTTTGCTTGTGTAGTGTGCCTCATAGTGTGTGTGGTGTTCGTAGGGTTAACTGTAGTGTGTGAGAATTGTGTGCCTTTAGGTTCTGCGATGTTTGTGGTGTACGTAGTTTCATATGTGGTGCTGTTTGCGTGTTGAGTTTGTGTGTGTTCTGGTTTGTGGTGTAGACTTGTTTGTTGTCGTTACTCCTTGAGTGTGTGTGGTGTGTGGCTTCATGTGTGGTGTGTAGTGGTTGCGTTGGTCTGTGTGTTGTGTGGTTAATGGTGGGTGTTGAGGGTGTTATGAGCTGTGGTATTTAATTTGTGTGTGATGTTTGTGTGTGTTGTGTGATGTGCTGTTCTGTGATTTGTGTATTATGTTGTGTGTTTTGCTGATGTATTGATGTGTTTCTTATTGTGTGTGTGTTGTGAGTGCGACATTTGTATTGTGCATTTTTCTGTGTGGTGTTTTGTGTTTGTTGGGTTTAGTGTTATGTGTGAAGTGCATTTTTTGTCTTTTGCGTATATTTGAGGGCGTTTATGTGGTGTTTGTGGTGTGATTGTGTGTGTATTCTGTGTTGTGTTACATGTTTCGTGCTGTGTTACTGTGTGTTTCATGCTGTGATGCTTGAGCTCTGTTGATTTAATGTGTGTGGCGCTGTTTATGTGGTTGTGTGTGTGTCTGTTTCCTGTGCGCTGTGTTGTGTTCTTTCTGTGCTGCGACTGTTGTGCATGTGATGGGTGCAGTTTGGGTACTGTGTTGTTTGTAGTGCGTGTTCTTCGTGTATTGCGCTGTGGAGTTGTGTGTACTGGGGTGGTTGTGGATCCCTCTGTGTTGGGTGTTGTGTGCTTGGAGTGTGTGTCTGTGTGTTGTATGTTTGGCCTCTCTTGCGTAGCGTGTTGTGTTCGTGGTCGGGAATGTTATTTGCTCTGTGTGTGGTTTCCTGTTTCAGGTTTAGTGTGTGATGTGACCGCACGTTGTTGCGCGAAGTGCAACGTACTGAGTTCTCAGCTGCATGTGTGCTGCGTGTGTTCTTTTCCGTTTTCCGTGTTGTGCGTGTGTTGTGTCATCTGTGTGTTTTCCATGTTGTTACAGATATTCATTGTGTGCTGTGTTGTATACGCTTTCTACATATGTGTTCAGTGCTTTGCATTGTGTGTCCTGTGAGGACCTGTGTGCTGTACGTTTTATGTGTGTTTTGTGTGATGTGTGTAGTGTGTGAAACGTGTGCTTCATAAATTCGTTGTTCTTTTTGTTGTGGTTTGCGTATTTTTTCAATGTCATTTTCCATGCGTTGTGTGTAGTGTGTGTTCTTTGTGTGCGATTGTGATTGTTTGTGTGTGTGTTGGACAGGTTGTGTGTGTGGTTGGCTGTTTGAGTAATGAGTGTAATTTGTGATCTGTGTACTGTGTGTGGTCACGCTTGGTGAGTGTGCCTCACTGTGTGTGTTCTGTTTACTCTGCGAAACGTGGTTCACGTGCATTTCGTGGAGACATGTGCTTGGTGCGTGTGGGGTTTACTTGTTTAGTGTGATGTACTGTTTGTGTGTTGAGAGGTTGTATGTAAACTGGTTTTGCGTGTTGTGTGTGCACTGTGTCTGTGTTGTTATGAGTTCTGCTGGTGCATTCTGTGTGTTCTGCGTGTCTGTGTTGTATGTCCTGTGTGTGTCATTTTATATGTATTGTATGGTTTGTGTAGTATGGAGAGTGTGTTGTTTGTGCTAGCTGTTGTGATATACATTTTGTGTGCGTTGTGTGCTGTGTGACATGTTGGTTCTTTGCTTTATGTCTTGCAGTGTGGGTGGTGTGTTATGTGTGTTCTTTACTGTGCATTGTGTGTACTTGATCTGTGTCGCGCTTCTTGGATTTGTTGTTTGCGTAGTGTGGTGTTTGTGTTGTTTGTATATGTTAGTGAATGATTTGTGGTGTTTGTTTTGTGATTCTGTGTGTAGTCTGTCTTGCTCTGCTATGTGTGCTGTGTGTCCTTGTGTGTTTTGTGTGGTGATGTCTGTGATCTGTGGGTCTTCTTTATTTCCTGAGTCATGTGTGCTGTCCGTGTTGTGTGTGTTGTGTATGTGCTATATGCGGTATGGGTTCTTTACTGCTTGTTGGGGTACATTGCTCCGTGTACTTTTCTCTGTGTGGCATGCAATGTGTGAGGTGTGTGGTTGTGAGTTGTGTGTTGTGTGCACTGAGAGGTTCTTTGTGTGTTACGTATTTTGTCATTTCTGATGAGCTATCCATTGGTGTTTGAACATGCTGCGTGTTGGTTCTGTGGCTTCCGGTGTCCTGTTTGATGTGAAATGTGTCTGGTCTTTCTGTTGTCTGTTGTGTTATGTACTGTGTTGTATGAATGCTGTCTATATGCTTTCTGTGTGTGACGTATAGGGTAGACGTTGGTTGGTCTGTGTATTTTGAGCACTCTGCGTGATGTTGGTTTTGCGTTGTGTCTGATGTCTTCCGTGAGTGTGCGTGTATTTTTGTCTGTGTGTCTGTGTGTCGTGTTTCATGCTGTCTGCTTACGGGTCTGTGTGTGATCTCTATTGCATGCTTGTGGCTGTGTGTGGTGTGCGTAGTGCATTCTCGGTGTGTTGTGTGTGGTTTTGTTGGTTGTGCATGGGTTTGTCCTGAGTTGCCGTCTGTTCTGTGTGTGTATTTGTGATTTGTGTGTGGTTGTGTTAGAGAGGTTGTGTGTGTTTTGCTGTTTGAGTTATGCACGTGATGTGAGATGTGTTGGCTGTGTGCAGTTGTGCTTCTTGAGTATGTCTCATGGTGTGTGCAGTACATAGACTGTGCCATGTTTTCCGTGTGAGTTGTGAGCTGTTATGTGCCCTGAGGTGTGTGGTGTGTATCTTGAGACTCTAGTTTTTTTGTGTTTCTGTGTTGTGTGAGGGTTCTGCACTGTGCTCCCGTGTGAGGATGTATGTGCGGTGTGTGTGCGCATGGCTGTGTGTGTAGCGTGCAGTGATTGAAATGTGTGCTACTTGTCTTCTTTGCTGGTTATGTGTGTTTTGCGTATGGATTTTTGAGTGTTGTGTGTGATTGTGATTTGTGTGTGGTATTCCTTGAGTGGTTGAGTGTGTGTGGTTGTTATGTTTGTGATGTTTGTGATGCATCGTCCGTGTGTGGTTGTGCTTGTTCAGTGTGCCTCATTGTGTGTGCTGCATGTACTCTCGCAAATGTGATTGGTGTGTTGTATGAGAAATCCGCGCTCTGTCCTGACTGGTGTGTGCCCTGTGACTGTTGTGCTGATACTTTTTGAGTTTTGTGTGTGTGTGCATCGTGTAGTGGTGCCCATGTGTGTACATGTGTGTGGGGTGTGTAGTGTGTAAAATGTGTGCTACGTGTGTTTATTTTTGGTTGTGTGTTTTGCGTGTGGTTTTTATTTGTTGTGTTTGTTTTGCATTTGTGATCGTGATACGAGTTTGGCTGTGTTTGAGAGGTTGTGTGTGCAAGTGGTTATGTGTGTGAGGGGAGATGTGTTATCTGTGTGTGGTTTTGCTTGTGTAGTGTGCCTCATAGTGTGTGTGGTGTTCGTAGGGTTAACTGTAGTGTGTGAGAATTGTGTGCCTTTAGGTTCTGTGATGTTTGTGGTGTACGTAGTTTCATATGTGGTGCTGTTTGCGTGTTGAGTTTGTGTGTGTTCTGGTTTGTGGTGTAGACTTGTTTGTTGTCGTTACTCCTTGAGTGTGTGTGGTGTGTGGCTTCATGTGTGGTGTGTAGTGGTTGCGTTGGTCTGTGTGTTGTGTGGTTAATGGTGGGTGTTGAGGGTGTTATGAGCTGTGGTATTTAATTTGTGTGTGATGTTTGTGTGTGTTGTGTGATGTGCTGTTCTGTGATTTGTGTATTATGTTGTGTGTTTTGCTGATGTATTGATGTGTTTCTTATTGTGTGTGTGTTGTGAGTGCGACATTTGTATTGTGCATTTTTCTGTGTGGTGTTTTGTGTTTGTTGGGTTTAGTGTTATGTGTGAAGTGCATTTTTTGTCTTTTGCGTATATTTGAGGGCGTTTATGTGGTGTTTGTGGTGTGATTGTGTGTGTATTCTGTGTTGTGTTACATGTTTCGTGCTGTGTTACTGTGTGTTTCATGCTGTGATGCTTGAGCTCTGTTGATTTAATGTGTGTGGCGCTGTTTATGTGGTTGTGTGTGTGTCTGTTTCCTGTGCGCTGTGTTGTGTTCTTTCTGTGCTGCGACTGTTGTGCATGTGATGGGTGCAGTTTGGGTACTGTGTTGTTTGTAGTGCGTGTTCTTCGTGTATTGCGCTGTGGAGTTGTGTGTACTGGGGTGGTTGTGGATCCCTCTGTGTTGGGTGTTGTGTGCTTGGAGTGTGTGTCTGTGTGTTGTATGTTTGGCCTCTCTTGCGTAGCGTGTTGTGTTCGTGGTCGGGAATGTTATTTGCTCTGTGTGTGGTTTCCTGTTTCAGGTTTAGTGTGTGATGTGACCGCACGTTGTTGCGCGAAGTGCAACGTACTGAGTTCTCAGCTGCATGTGTGCTGCGTGTGTTCTTTTCCGTTTTCCGTGTTGTGCGTGTGTTGTGTCATCTGTGTGTTTTCCATGTTGTTACAGATATTCATTGTGTGCTGTGTTGTATACGCTTTCTACATATGTGTTCAGTGCTTTGCATTGTGTGTCCTGTGAGGACCTGTGTGCTGTACGTTTTATGTGTGTTTTGTGTGATGTGTGTAGTGTGTGAAACGTGTGCTTCATAAATTCGTTGTTCTTTTTGTTGTGGTTTGCGTATTTTTTCAATGTCATTTTCCATGCGTTGTGTGTAGTGTGTGTTCTTTGTGTGCGATTGTGATTGTTTGTGTGTGTGTTGGACAGGTTGTGTGTGTGGTTGGCTGTTTGAGTAATGAGTGTAATTTGTGATCTGTGTACTGTGTGTGGTCACGCTTGGTGAGTGTGCCTCACTGTGTGTGTTCTGTTTAGTCTGCGAAACGTGGTTCACGTGCATTTCGTGGAGACATGTGCTTGGTGCGTGTGGGGTTTACTTGTTTAGTGTGATGTACTGTTTGTGTGTTGAGAGGTTGTATGTAAACTGGTTTTGCGTGTTGTGTGTGCACTGTGTCTGTGTTGTTATGAGTTCTGCTGGTGCATTCTGTGTGTTCTGCGTGTCTGTGTTGTATGTCCTGTGTGTGTCATTTTATATGTATTGTATGGTTTGTGTAGTATGGAGAGTGTGTTGTTTGTGCTAGCTGTTGTCATATACATTTTGTGTGCGTTGTGTGCTGTGTGACATTTTGGTTCTTTGCTTTATGTCTTGCAGTGTGGGTGGTGTGTTATGTGTGTTCTTTACTGTGCATTGTGTGTACTTGATCTGTGTCGCGCTTCTTGGATTTGTTGTTTGCGTAGTGTGGTGTTTGTGTTGTTTGTATATGTTAGTGAATGATTTGTGGTGTTTGTTTTGTGATTCTGTGTGTAGTCTGTCTTGCTCTGCTATGTGTGCTGTGTGTCCTTGTGTGTTTTGTGTGGTGATGTCTGTGATCTGTGGGTCTTCTTTATTTCCTGAGTCATGTGTGCTGTCCGTGTTGTGTGTGTTGTGTATGTGCTATATGCGGTATGGGTTCTTTACTGCTTGTTGGGGTACATTGCTCCGTGTACTTTTCTCTGTGTGGCATGCAATGTGTGAGGTGTGTGGTTGTGAGTTGTGTGTTGTGTGCACTGAGAGGTTCTTTGTGTGTTACGTATTTTGTCATTTCTGATGAGCTATCCATTGGTGTTTGAACATGCTGCGTGTTGGTTCTGTGGCTTCCGGTGTCCTGTTTGATGTGAAATGTGTCTGGTCTTTCTGTTGTCTGTTGTGTTATGTACTGTGTTGTATGAATGCTGTCTATATGCTTTCTGTGTGTGACGTATAGGGTAGACGTTGGTTGGTCTGTGTATTTTGAGCACTCTGCGTGATGTTGGTTTTGCGTTGTGTCTGATGTCTTCCGTGAGTGTGCGTGTATTTTTGTCTGTGTGTCTGTGTGTCGTGTTTCATGCTGTCTGCTTACGGGTCTGTGTGTGATCTCTATTGCATGCTTGTGGCTGTGTGTGGTGTGCGTAGTGCATTCTCGGTGTGTTGTGTGTGGTTTTGTTGGTTGTGCATGGGTTTGTCCTGAGTTGCCGTCTGTTCTGTGTGTGTATTTGTGATTTGTGTGTGGTTGTGTTAGAGAGGTTGTGTGTGTTTTGCTGTTTGAGTTATGCACGTGATGTGAGATGTGTTGGCTGTGTGCAGTTGTGCTTCTTGAGTATGTCTCATGGTGTGTGCAGTACATAGACTGTGCCATGTTTTCCGTGTGAGTTGTGAGCTGTTATGTGCCCTGAGGTGTGTGGTGTGTATCTTGAGACTCTAGTTTTTTTGTGTTTCTGTGTTGTGTGAGGGTTCTGCACTGTGCTCCCGTGTGAGGATGTATGTGCGGTGTGTGTGCGCATGGCTGTGTGTGTAGCGTGCAGTGATTGAAATGTGTGCTACTTGTCTTCTTTGCTGGTTATGTGTGTTTTGCGTATGGATTTTTGAGTGTTGTGTGTGATTGTGATTTGTGTGTGGTATTCCTTGAGTGGTTGAGTGTGTGTGGTTGTTATGTTTGTGATGTTTGTGATGCATCGTCCGTGTGTGGTTGTGCTTGTTCAGTGTGCCTCATTGTGTGTGCTGCATGTACTCTCGCAAATGTGATTGGTGTGTTGTATGAGAAATCCGCGCTCTGTCCTGACTGGTGTGTGCCCTGTGACTGTTGTGCTGATACTTTTTGAGTTTTGTGTGTGTGTGCATCGTGTAGTGGTGCCCATGTGTGTACATGTGTGTGGGGTGTGTAGTGTGTAAAATGTGTGCTACGTGTGTTTATTTTTGGTTGTGTGTTTTGCGTGTGGTTTTTATTTGTTGTGTTTGTTTTGCATTTGTGATCGTGATACGAGTTTGGCTGTGTTTGAGAGGTTGTGTGTGCAAGTGGTTATGTGTGTGAGGGGAGATGTGTTATCTGTGTGTGGTTTTGCTTGTGTAGTGTGCCTCATAGTGTGTGTGGTGTTCGTAGGGTTAACTGTAGTGTGTGAGAATTGTGTGCCTTTAGGTTCTGCGATGTTTGTGGTGTACGTAGTTTCATATGTGGTGCTGTTTGCGTGTTGAGTTTGTGTGTGTTCTGGTTTGTGGTGTAGACTTGTTTGTTGTCGTTACTCCTTGAGTGTGTGTGGTGTGTGGCTTCATGTGTGGTGTGTAGTGGTTGCGTTGGTCTGTGTGTTGTGTGGTTAATGGTGGGTGTTGAGGGTGTTATGAGCTGTGGTATTTAATTTGTGTGTGATGTTTGTGTGTGTTGTGTGATGTGCTGTTCTGTGATTTGTGTATTATGTTGTGTGTTTTGCTGATGTATTGATGTGTTTCTTATTGTGTGTGTGTTGTGAGTGCGACATTTGTATTGTGCATTTTTCTGTGTGGTGTTTTGTGTTTGTTGGGTTTAGTGTTATGTGTGAAGTGCATTTTTTGTCTTTTGCGTATATTTGAGGGCGTTTATGTGGTGTTTGTGGTGTGATTGTGTGTGTATTCTGTGTTGTGTTACATGTTTCGTGCTGTGTTACTGTGTGTTTCATGCTGTGATGCTTGAGCTCTGTTGATTTAATGTGTGTGGCGCTGTTTATGTGGTTGTGTGTGTGTCTGTTTCCTGTGCGCTGTGTTGTGTTCTTTCTGTGCTGCGACTGTTGTGCATGTGATGGGTGCAGTTTGGGTACTGTGTTGTTTGTAGTGCGTGTTCTTCGTGTATTGCGCTGTGGAGTTGTGTGTACTGGGGTGGTTGTGGATCCCTCTGTGTTGGGTGTTGTGTGCTTGGAGTGTGTGTCTGTGTGTTGTATGTTTGGCCTCTCTTGCGTAGCGTGTTGTGTTCGTGGTCGGGAATGTTATTTGCTCTGTGTGTGGTTTCCTGTTTCAGGTTTAGTGTGTGATGTGACCGCACGTTGTTGCGCGAAGTGCAACGTACTGAGTTCTCAGCTGCATGTGTGCTGCGTGTGTTCTTTTCCGTTTTCCGTGTTGTGCGTGTGTTGTGTCATCTGTGTGTTTTCCATGTTGTTACAGATATTCATTGTGTGCTGTGTTGTATACGCTTTCTACATATGTGTTCAGTGCTTTGCATTGTGTGTCCTGTGAGGACCTGTGTGCTGTACGTTTTATGTGTGTTTTGTGTGATGTGTGTAGTGTGTGAAACGTGTGCTTCATAAATTCGTTGTTCTTTTTGTTGTGGTTTGCGTATTTTTTCAATGTCATTTTCCATGCGTTGTGTGTAGTGTGTGTTCTTTGTGTGCGATTGTGATTGTTTGTGTGTGTGTTGGACAGGTTGTGTGTGTGGTTGGCTGTTTGAGTAATGAGTGTAATTTGTGATCTGTGTACTGTGTGTGGTCACGCTTGGTGAGTGTGCCTCACTGTGTGTGTTCTGTTTAGTCTGCGAAACGTGGTTCACGTGCATTTCGTGGAGACATGTGCTTGGTGCGTGTGGGGTTTACTTGTTTAGTGTGATGTACTGTTTGTGTGTTGAGAGGTTGTATGTAAACTGGTTTTGCGTGTTGTGTGTGCACTGTGTCTGTGTTGTTATGAGTTCTGCTGGTGCATTCTGTGTGTTCTGCGTGTCTGTGTTGTATGTCCTGTGTGTGTCATTTTATATGTATTGTATGGTTTGTGTAGTATGGAGAGTGTGTTGTTTGTGCTAGCTGTTGTGATATACATTTTGTGTGCGTTGTGTGCTGTGTGACATTTTGGTTCTTTGCTTTATGTCTTGCAGTGTGGGTGGTGTGTTATGTGTGTTCTTTACTGTGCATTGTGTGTACTTGATCTGTGTCGCGCTTCTTGGATTTGTTGTTTGCGTAGTGTGGTGTTTGTGTTGTTTGTATATGTTAGTGAATGATTTGTGGTGTTTGTTTTGTGATTCTGTGTGTAGTCTGTCTTGCTCTGCTATGTGTGCTGTGTGTCCTTGTGTGTTTTGTGTGGTGATGTCTGTGATCTGTGGGTCTTCTTTATTTCCTGAGTCATGTGTGCTGTCCGTGTTGTGTGTGTTGTGTATGTGCTATATGCGGTATGGGTTCTTTACTGCTTGTTGGGGTACATTGCTCCGTGTACTTTTCTCTGTGTGGCATGCAATGTGTGAGGTGTGTGGTTGTGAGTTGTGTGTTGTGTGCACTGAGAGGTTCTTTGTGTGTTACGTATTTTGTCATTTCTGATGAGCTATCCATTGGTGTTTGAACATGCTGCGTGTTGGTTCTGTGGCTTCCGGTGTCCTGTTTGATGTGAAATGTGTCTGGTCTTTCTGTTGTCTGTTGTGTTATGTACTGTGTTGTATGAATGCTGTCTATATGCTTTCTGTGTGTGACGTATAGGGTAGACGTTGGTTGGTCTGTGTATTTTGAGCACTCTGCGTGATGTTGGTTTTGCGTTGTGTCTGATGTCTTCCGTGAGTGTGCGTGTATTTTTGTCTGTGTGTCTGTGTGTCGTGTTTCATGCTGTCTGCTTACGGGTCTGTGTGTGATCTCTATTGCATGCTTGTGGCTGTGTGTGGTGTGCGTAGTGCATTCTCGGTGTGTTGTGTGTGGTTTTGTTGGTTGTGCATGGGTTTGTCCTGAGTTGCCGTCTGTTCTGTGTGTGTATTTGTGATTTGTGTGTGGTTGTGTTAGAGAGGTTGTGTGTGTTTTGCTGTTTGAGTTATGCACGTGATGTGAGATGTGTTGGCTGTGTGCAGTTGTGCTTCTTGAGTATGTCTCATGGTGTGTGCAGTACATAGACTGTGCCATGTTTTCCGTGTGAGTTGTGAGCTGTTATGTGCCCTGAGGTGTGTGGTGTGTATCTTGAGACTCTAGTTTTTTTGTGTTTCTGTGTTGTGTGAGGGTTCTGCACTGTGCTCCCGTGTGAGGATGTATGTGCGGTGTGTGTGCGCATGGCTGTGTGTGTAGCGTGCAGTGATTGAAATGTGTGCTACTTGTCTTCTTTGCTGGTTATGTGTGTTTTGCGTATGGATTTTTGAGTGTTGTGTGTGATTGTGATTTGTGTGTGGTATTCCTTGAGTGGTTGAGTGTGTGTGGTTGTTATGTTTGTGATGTTTGTGATGCATCGTCCGTGTGTGGTTGTGCTTGTTCAGTGTGCCTCATTGTGTGTGCTGCATGTACTCTCGCAAATGTGATTGGTGTGTTGTATGAGAAATCCGCGCTCTGTCCTGACTGGTGTGTGCCCTGTGACTGTTGTGCTGATACTTTTTGAGTTTTGTGTGTGTGTGCATCGTGTAGTGGTGCCCATGTGTGTACATGTGTGTGGGGTGTGTAGTGTGTAAAATGTGTGCTACGTGTGTTTATTTTTGGTTGTGTGTTTTGCGTGTGGTTTTTATTTGTTGTGTTTGTTTTGCATTTGTGATCGTGATACGAGTTTGGCTGTGTTTGAGAGGTTGTGTGTGCAAGTGGTTATGTGTGTGAGGGGAGATGTGTTATCTGTGTGTGGTTTTGCTTGTGTAGTGTGCCTCATAGTGTGTGTGGTGTTCGTAGGGTTAACTGTAGTGTGTGAGAATTGTGTGCCTTTAGGTTCTGCGATGTTTGTGGTGTACGTAGTTTCATATGTGGTGCTGTTTGCGTGTTGAGTTTGTGTGTGTTCTGGTTTGTGGTGTAGACTTGTTTGTTGTCGTTACTCCTTGAGTGTGTGTGGTGTGTGGCTTCATGTGTGGTGTGTAGTGGTTGCGTTGGTCTGTGTGTTGTGTGGTTAATGGTGGGTGTTGAGGGTGTTATGAGCTGTGGTATTTAATTTGTGTGTGATGTTTGTGTGTGTTGTGTGATGTGCTGTTCTGTGATTTGTGTATTATGTTGTGTGTTTTGCTGATGTATTGATGTGTTTCTTATTGTGTGTGTGTTGTGAGTGCGACATTTGTATTGTGCATTTTTCTGTGTGGTGTTTTGTGTTTGTTGGGTTTAGTGTTATGTGTGAAGTGCATTTTTTGTCTTTTGCGTATATTTGAGGGCGTTTATGTGGTGTTTGTGGTGTGATTGTGTGTGTATTCTGTGTTGTGTTACATGTTTCGTGCTGTGTTACTGTGTGTTTCATGCTGTGATGCTTGAGCTCTGTTGATTTAATGTGTGTGGCGCTGTTTATGTGGTTGTGTGTGTGTCTGTTTCCTGTGCGCTGTGTTGTGTTCTTTCTGTGCTGCGACTGTTGTGCATGTGATGGGTGCAGTTTGGGTACTGTGTTGTTTGTAGTGCGTGTTCTTCGTGTATTGCGCTGTGGAGTTGTGTGTACTGGGGTGGTTGTGGATCCCTCTGTGTTGGGTGTTGTGTGCTTGGAGTGTGTGTCTGTGTGTTGTATGTTTGGCCTCTCTTGCGTAGCGTGTTGTGTTCGTGGTCGGGAATGTTATTTGCTCTGTGTGTGGTTTCCTGTTTCAGGTTTAGTGTGTGATGTGACCGCACGTTGTTGCGCGAAGTGCAACGTACTGAGTTCTCAGCTGCATGTGTGCTGCGTGTGTTCTTTTCCGTTTTCCGTGTTGTGCGTGTGTTGTGTCATCTGTGTGTTTTCCATGTTGTTACAGATATTCATTGTGTGCTGTGTTGTATACGCTTTCTACATATGTGTTCAGTGCTTTGCATTGTGTGTCCTGTGAGGACCTGTGTGCTGTACGTTTTATGTGTGTTTTGTGTGATGTGTGTAGTGTGTGAAACGTGTGCTTCATAAATTCGTTGTTCTTTTTGTTGTGGTTTGCGTATTTTTTCAATGTCATTTTCCATGCGTTGTGTGTAGTGTGTGTTCTTTGTGTGCGATTGTGATTGTTTGTGTGTGTGTTGGACAGGTTGTGTGTGTGGTTGGCTGTTTGAGTAATGAGTGTAATTTGTGATCTGTGTACTGTGTGTGGTCACGCTTGGTGAGTGTGCCTCACTGTGTGTGTTCTGTTTAGTCTGCGAAACGTGGTTCACGTGCATTTCGTGGAGACATGTGCTTGGTGCGTGTGGGGTTTACTTGTTTAGTGTGATGTACTGTTTGTGTGTTGAGAGGTTGTATGTAAACTGGTTTTGCGTGTTGTGTGTGCACTGTGTCTGTGTTGTTATGAGTTCTGCTGGTGCATTCTGTGTGTTCTGCGTGTCTGTGTTGTATGTCCTGTGTGTGTCATTTTATATGTATTGTATGGTTTGTGTAGTATGGAGAGTGTGTTGTTTGTGCTAGCTGTTGTGATATACATTTTGTGTGCGTTGTGTGCTGTGTGACATTTTGGTTCTTTGCTTTATGTCTTGCAGTGTGGGTGGTGTGTTATGTGTGTTCTTTACTGTGCATTGTGTGTACTTGATCTGTGTCGCGCTTCTTGGATTTGTTGTTTGCGTAGTGTGGTGTTTGTGTTGTTTGTATATGTTAGTGAATGATTTGTGGTGTTTGTTTTGTGATTCTGTGTGTAGTCTGTCTTGCTCTGCTATGTGTGCTGTGTGTCCTTGTGTGTTTTGTGTGGTGATGTCTGTGATCTGTGGGTCTTCTTTATTTCCTGAGTCATGTGTGCTGTCCGTGTTGTGTGTGTTGTGTATGTGCTATATGCGGTATGGGTTCTTTACTGCTTGTTGGGGTACATTGCTCCGTGTACTTTTCTCTGTGTGGCATGCAATGTGTGAGGTGTGTGGTTGTGAGTTGTGTGTTGTGTGCACTGAGAGGTTCTTTGTGTGTTACGTATTTTGTCATTTCTGATGAGCTATCCATTGGTGTTTGAACATGCTGCGTGTTGGTTCTGTGGCTTCCGGTGTCCTGTTTGATGTGAAATGTGTCTGGTCTTTCTGTTGTCTGTTGTGTTATGTACTGTGTTGTATGAATGCTGTCTATATGCTTTCTGTGTGTGACGTATAGGGTAGACGTTGGTTGGTCTGTGTATTTTGAGCACTCTGCGTGATGTTGGTTTTGCGTTGTGTCTGATGTCTTCCGTGAGTGTGCGTGTATTTTTGTCTGTGTGTCTGTGTGTCGTGTTTCATGCTGTCTGCTTACGGGTCTGTGTGTGATCTCTATTGCATGCTTGTGGCTGTGTGTGGTGTGCGTAGTGCATTCTCGGTGTGTTGTGTGTGGTTTTGTTGGTTGTGCATGGGTTTGTCCTGAGTTGCCGTCTGTTCTGTGTGTGTATTTGTGATTTGTGTGTGGTTGTGTTAGAGAGGTTGTGTGTGTTTTGCTGTTTGAGTTATGCACGTGATGTGAGATGTGTTGGCTGTGTGCAGTTGTGCTTCTTGAGTATGTCTCATGGTGTGTGCAGTACATAGACTGTGCCATGTTTTCCGTGTGAGTTGTGAGCTGTTATGTGCCCTGAGGTGTGTGGTGTGTATCTTGAGACTCTAGTTTTTTTGTGTTTCTGTGTTGTGTGAGGGTTCTGCACTGTGCTCCCGTGTGAGGATGTATGTGCGGTGTGTGTGCGCATGGCTGTGTGTGTAGCGTGCAGTGATTGAAATGTGTGCTACTTGTCTTCTTTGCTGGTTATGTGTGTTTTGCGTATGGATTTTTGAGTGTTGTGTGTGATTGTGATTTGTGTGTGGTATTCCTTGAGTGGTTGAGTGTGTGTGGTTGTTATGTTTGTGATGTTTGTGATGCATCGTCCGTGTGTGGTTGTGCTTGTTCAGTGTGCCTCATTGTGTGTGCTGCATGTACTCTCGCAAATGTGATTGGTGTGTTGTATGAGAAATCCGCGCTCTGTCCTGACTGGTGTGTGCCCTGTGACTGTTGTGCTGATACTTTTTGAGTTTTGTGTGTGTGTGCATCGTGTAGTGGTGCCCATGTGTGTACATGTGTGTGGGGTGTGTAGTGTGTAAAATGTGTGCTACGTGTGTTTATTTTTGGTTGTGTGTTTTGCGTGTGGTTTTTATTTGTTGTGTTTGTTTTGCATTTGTGATCGTGATACGAGTTTGGCTGTGTTTGAGAGGTTGTGTGTGCAAGTGGTTATGTGTGTGAGGGGAGATGTGTTATCTGTGTGTGGTTTTGCTTGTGTAGTGTGCCTCATAGTGTGTGTGGTGTTCGTAGGGTTAACTGTAGTGTGTGAGAATTGTGTGCCTTTAGGTTCTGCGATGTTTGTGGTGTACGTAGTTTCATATGTGGTGCTGTTTGCGTGTTGAGTTTGTGTGTGTTCTGGTTTGTGGTGTAGACTTGTTTGTTGTCGTTACTCCTTGAGTGTGTGTGGTGTGTGGCTTCATGTGTGGTGTGTAGTGGTTGCGTTGGTCTGTGTGTTGTGTGGTTAATGGTGGGTGTTGAGGGTGTTATGAGCTGTGGTATTTAATTTGTGTGTGATGTTTGTGTGTGTTGTGTGATGTGCTGTTCTGTGATTTGTGTATTATGTTGTGTGTTTTGCTGATGTATTGATGTGTTTCTTATTGTGTGTGTGTTGTGAGTGCGACATTTGTATTGTGCATTTTTCTGTGTGGTGTTTTGTGTTTGTTGGGTTTAGTGTTATGTGTGAAGTATATTTTTTGTCTTTTGCGTATATTTGAGGGCGTTTATGTGGTGTTTGTGGTGTGATTGTGTGTGTATTCTGTGTTGTGTTACATGTTTCGTGCTGTGTTACTGTGTGTTTCATGCTGTGATGCTTGAGCTCTGTTGATTTAATGTGTGTGGCGCTGTTTATGTGGTTGTGTGTGTGTCTGTTTCCTGTGCGCTGTGTTGTGTTCTTTCTGTGCTGCGACTGTTGTGCATGTGATGGGTGCAGTTTGGGTACTGTGTTGTTTGTAGTGCGTGTTCTTCGTGTATTGCGCTGTGGAGTTGTGTGTACTGGGGTGGTTGTGGATCCCTCTGTGTTGGGTGTTGTGTGCTTGGAGTGTGTGTCTGTGTGTTGTATGTTTGGCCTCTCTTGCGTAGCGTGTTGTGTTCGTGGTCGGGAATGTTATTTGCTCTGTGTGTGGTTTCCTGTTTCAGGTTTAGTGTGTGATGTGACCGCACGTTGTTGCGCGAAGTGCAACGTACTGAGTTCTCAGCTGCATGTGTGCTGCGTGTGTTCTTTTCCGTTTTCCGTGTTGTGCGTGTGTTGTGTCATCTGTGTGTTTTCCATGTTGTTACAGATATTCATTGTGTGCTGTGTTGTATACGCTTTCTACATATGTGTTCAGTGCTTTGCATTGTGTGTCCTGTGAGGACCTGTGTGCTGTACGTTTTATGTGTGTTTTGTGTGATGTGTGTAGTGTGTGAAACGTGTGCTTCATAAATTCGTTGTTCTTTTTGTTGTGGTTTGCGTATTTTTTCAATGTCATTTTCCATGCGTTGTGTGTAGTGTGTGTTCTTTGTGTGCGATTGTGATTGTTTGTGTGTGTGTTGGACAGGTTGTGTGTGTGGTTGGCTGTTTGAGTAATGAGTGTAATTTGTGATCTGTGTACTGTGTGTGGTCACGCTTGGTGAGTGTGCCTCACTGTGTGTGTTCTGTTTACTCTGCGAAACGTGGTTCACGTGCATTTCGTGGAGACATGTGCTTGGTGCGTGTGGGGTTTACTTGTTTAGTGTGATGTACTGTTTGTGTGTTGAGAGGTTGTATGTAAACTGGTTTTGCGTGTTGTGTGTGCACTGTGTCTGTGTTGTTATGAGTTCTGCTGGTGCATTCTGTGTGTTCTGCGTGTCTGTGTTGTATGTCCTGTGTGTGTCATTTTATATGTATTGTATGGTTTGTGTAGTATGGAGAGTGTGTTGTTTGTGCTAGCTGTTGTGATATACATTTTGTGTGCGTTGTGTGCTGTGTGACATTTTGGTTCTTTGCTTTATGTCTTGCAGTGTGGGTGGTGTGTTATGTGTGTTCTTTACTGTGCATTGTGTGTACTTGATCTGTGTCGCGCTTCTTGGATTTGTTGTTTGCTTAGTGTGGTGTTTGTGTTGTTTGTATATGTTAGTGAATGATTTGTGGTGTTTGTTTTGTGATTCTGTGTGTAGTCTGTCTTGCTCTGCTATGTGTGCTGTGTGTCCTTGTGTGTTTTGTGTGGTGATGTCTGTGATCTGTGGGTCTTCTTTATTTCCTGAGTCATGTGTGCTGTCCGTGTTGTGTGTGTTGTGTATGTGCTATATGCGGTATGGGTTCTTTACTGCTTGTTGGGGTACATTGCTCCGTGTACTTTTCTCTGTGTGGCATGCAATGTGTGAGGTGTGTGGTTGTGAGTTGTGTGTTGTGTGCACTGAGAGGTTCTTTGTGTGTTACGTATTTTGTCATTTCTGATGAGCTATCCATTGGTGTTTGAACATGCTGCGTGTTGGTTCTGTGGCTTCCGGTGTCCTGTTTGATGTGAAATGTGTCTGGTCTTTCTGTTGTCTGTTGTGTTATGTACTGTGTTGTATGAATGCTGTCTATATGCTTTCTGTGTGTGACGTATAGGGTAGACGTTGGTTGGTCTGTGTATTTTGAGCACTCTGCGTGATGTTGGTTTTGCGTTGTGTCTGATGTCTTCCGTGAGTGTGCGTGTATTTTTGTCTGTGTGTCTGTGTGTCGTGTTTCATGCTGTCTGCATACGGGTCTGTGTGTGATCTCTATTGCATGCTTGTGGCTGTGTGTGGTGTGCGTAGTGCATTCTCGGTGTGTTGTGTGTGGTTTTGTTGGTTGTGCATGGGTTTGTCCTGAGTTGCCGTCTGTTCTGTGTGTGTATTTGTGATTTGTGTGTGGTTGTGTTAGAGAGGTTGTGTGTGTTTTGCTGTTTGAGTTATGCACGTGATGTGAGATGTGTTGGCTGTGTGCAGTTGTGCTTCTTGAGTATGTCTCATGGTGTGTGCAGTACATAGACTGTGCCATGTTTTCCGTGTGAGTTGTGAGCTGTTATGTGCCCTGAGGTGTGTGGTGTGTATCTTGAGACTCTAGTTTTTTTGTGTTTCTGTGTTGTGTGAGGGTTCTGCATTGTGCTCCCGTGTGAGGATGTATGTGCGGTGTGTGTGCGCATGGCTGTGTGTGTAGCGTGCAGTGATTGAAATGTGTGCTACTTGTCTTCTTTGCTGGTTATGTGTGTTTTGCGTATGGATTTTTGAGTGTTGTGTGTGATTGTGATTTGTGTGTGGTATTCCTTGAGTGGTTGAGTGTGTGTGGTTGTTATGTTTGTGATGTTTGTGATGCATCGTCCGTGTGTGGTTGTGCTTGTTCAGTGTGCCTCATTGTGTGTGCTGCATGTACTCTCGCAAATGTGATTGGTGTGTTGTATGAGAAATCCGCGCTCTGTCCTGACTGGTGTGTGCCCTGTGACTGTTGTGCTGATACTTTTTGAGTTTTGTGTGTGTGTGCATCGTGTAGTGGTGCCCATGTGTGTACATGTGTGTGGGGTGTGTAGTGTGTAAAATGTGTGCTACGTGTGTTTATTTTTGGTTGTGTGTTTTGCGTGTGGTTTTTATTTGTTGTGTTTGTTTTGCATTTGTGATCGTGATACGAGTTTGGCTGTGTTTGAGAGGTTGTGTGTGCAAGTGGTTATGTGTGTGAGGGGAGATGTGTTATCTGTGTGTGGTTTTGCTTGTGTAGTGTGCCTCATAGTGTGTGTGGTGTTCGTAGGGTTAACTGTAGTGTGTGAGAATTGTGTGCCTTTAGGTTCTGCGATGTTTGTGGTGTACGTAGTTTCATATGTGGTGCTGTTTGCGTGTTGAGTTTGTGTGTGTTCTGGTTTGTGGTGTAGACTTGTTTGTTGTCGTTACTCCTTGAGTGTGTGTGGTGTGTGGCTTCATGTGTGGTGTGTAGTGGTTGCGTTGGTCTGTGTGTTGTGTGGTTAATGGTGGGTGTTGAGGGTGTTATGAGCTGTGGTATTTAATTTGTGTGTGATGTTTGTGTGTGTTGTGTGATGTGCTGTTTTGTGATTTTTGTATTATGTTGTGTGTTTTGCTGATGTATTGATGTGTTTTTTATTGTGTGTGTGTTGTGAGTGCGACATTTGTATTGTGCATTTTTCTGTGTGGTGTTTTGTGTTTGTTGGGTTTAGTGTTATGTGTGAAGTGCATTTTTTGTCTTTTGCGTATATTTGAGGGCGTTTATGTGGTGTTTGTGGTGTGATTGTGTGTGTATTCTGTGTTGTGTTAC